>NC_056733.1:1307434955-1307614955 GCF_019279795.1 Protopterus annectens
AGTTTTGTCCACTTGCATTTATGCTTTCAGTTCCTCATCTGATGAGCTATACAGTTTTAAATCATCTAGAAAGATAAGATGAGAAGTGTTTGCAATTTGTTGTTTTCTGGAAGCCAAATTGTAGCCATGACCTAATCTTTTAAGTAGATAGCTTACTAGGTTAAGGGCAAGACAAAACAGCAGTGGTGATAAAAAGTCACCCTGGAATATGCCCATTTGAATTTTTATCCCTGGCATAATAATGTGTCCTCTACTGTGACATGACTGCAAAGTGGTTTGCCACTGTTTCATGGTCACTGTAATGTAACCGATCAATGTAGGGTGTATCTTCTGAAGCAATTTGATAGACTGATAAAATGACTGAAATGGTTTGTGCATTGTGTGCTAGCATGCCAACCTCAAACATCAGACATATTTATTTTGAAGCATTTTTTGTTATTGAAGCACCCTTGTGATAGTTTGTCTCTTTTGCGGTGCTGGTGTTGTTAAACACAAAGACACTATCTTGCATTGAGTCTGGGGCATCACATTTCTGGAATGCAGTTGTGTGTTGTGTAGAACTCTCTTTATTTTCAAAAGTGGAATTAGGAACTTGCCTACTGCAGTTTTCAAATGGATGTTTTATTCTACATTGTAAAGTTGCAGTTCAAAATAAATGCAAAATGAATTTCAAGTCTGATGATCCATGGTATAAATCAATGAATGAAACAATGAAACAAAATTTCACTGAAATAAATCCATAACTCTCTTTCGGTAGGTCAGTAATAAAAAGTGCAGTTGTATAAATTGAACTTACCATAACAGTAGATGTTCAAATGATCACTGCTGCAGTAGCCTTATCTATATGTGTTATATCCTGCTAAGGCTATAACAGCTGGCTAGCTTCTAAAAAACTTCAGGGCACCTCCCATGCACACAAACTGTCAAGCAGTTTGAGATGAGCTAACTAAAAGACAAGTTTAGGTGTGAAACCCTTCAGAGCTTCCCTACCAGCAGACAGAGAGATGGAGTCTTAGCCCTCAAAAGACAATCCCCAGGATTTGATAAAATCTGTGTAGACACAGTGTAAACCCTGCAAGGAATGTTACTGTGTCTGTGTAGATGGTTCCCCCTCGGCAGCACGCCATGTATATTAACGATGGCACATTGCCGAGGGAGAGCTAAGGAACGCAGTTATTGAATCAGTGCAGGGAGTGGTGTATTGATAACTGTGTCTGCAGAGGAGTAAGAGACTCCCTCCACTATACTAGTGTTTTATTTTTATCTAATTTTTTTTTTAAATAACATGTTTGTGTGGCGCTGCATGGAGCACAGGAATGCTAAGTGGCACACACATATAAGACAGCAGAGACCTGCCAGACATCTAAAAATGGAAATCGGATGTCATTAATTATTTCTTTAAGTGTGATGTTTAAGCATATCTAAGCATATTTGCGTGGCGCAGCACAGAGCTCAGCACTGCTTTTAAGTAGTTCAGTGGTATATGTGAAGATTTACTGGCTTTCTTAATATCCATGTAGCTAAATGGGTAGAGTGACACCTTCATGTGCAGTAGGTCCAGGGTTTGAATACATGGAAGGAAAATTAGTATTTCATTTTAATATACAAATTTTGCAGACTAATTTAAAATATGGCTCTTCTGTGCTTTGCTAAGCTCTGCTGAGACCTACTAAGTGCCGCATAAACATGATAATGGCTGCCAATGTTTATTTGCTGCTCAGCTCTGACTGGCTGGATTGTGCACTGCTAAGCACCACTATGACTCCGGTTCTGTGAGTTTTCACATTTCTTAGCTCAGCTGCACTAGTTTTCACACTACTAAGAGACACAACACTTTTTTGAATGTTGCCCAGTGATGTGTAAGTGCAGGAAAGCAGCATATATTAAACCCAAATGGCATGAATACAGCAGAATCCATTAGCGTTCTTCCTCTGATGGGTGCTATGGCTGATGTCGGTGAAGGTTTGCACTTTCAGGCACATCGTTAGGGCAATCTGGAGTCCAGCGTCATGATTGGACTCCTAGTCAAAAACCATGATGACCGGCTGCTGCAGGGAGGTTTCCAGGGCACTGAGTGTAAGGCAGATGCCTGGGACCAGCTGGCCTGATAACTCACTTGTATTACCGGTATCCCCCACACAGGTGAGCAGTGTCATCACCACCATGAAGACCTGAAATGATGAAAGGGGGAACATTTGTACAACTGGGTCCAAAAAGCTCAGGCAGGGAATGCCCCACAAGTATTGAAGTAATTTTACCTCTGTTTCATAAATATCTAATCTGAATGACTCCAAAACTGGTATTTATAATAGTGTGCTTCTCTCCCAACAGCTGCAGAAGAGAAGGCTCACAATGTCGAGTCACACACTGGGTGCCTGGTCAGGTTGTGCCATGTGTTTGGTGAGTATGGACGTATTATGCTAACTGTGGTGAAATAAGCAAGAAAGGGTAAAGCATTAACTGCATGAAATTATATACAATAAAGTCTGTAGTGCAATAAATGTGGAATTAGAGCT
Organism: Protopterus annectens; assembly: GCF_019279795.1. Lineage (NCBI taxonomy): Eukaryota > Metazoa > Chordata > Ceratodontiformes > Protopteridae > Protopterus > Protopterus annectens. Next base: position 1,307,437,472 of record NC_056733.1, read on the forward strand.
GTATTTCAAGAAGTGAATAATGCCAACTGTAGTGCAATAAAAACATGAAACAATACCAGTAACTGCATTAAAGTATATACAATAAAGTATGTAGTGCAATAAATGTGGAATTAGAGCTGTATTGCAAGAAATGAACAATGACAACTGTTGTGCAATAAAACATGAAACAATACCAATAACACCAAGGAAAATTGTGTACATCAGGATTGTCTTGTAACCATTGCAGTAGAGCTGTATGCATTCAGGCTGTAAGGTAAGGTGCTGCAGTCAAGTATAACATTGTAATTGCTGTAGAATGTAAATCTAATGTCTGCCAATTGTATTGTTTAACTCATATAGTACCATTCAAGGCTGCCTCTGTGCCAATATTGTTCACATAATGCTCTGTCATCCGCAAATATCAGGTAATCAAGGTATATGGTTGAGGTATCCCACTCCATGAACTGATATTGTTAGTTGACTTCACAGATATTTCAATCCACTAACAATAAATTGTGTACACCAGCATCTTCTATAGTGATATATAGCATACCTACTATATGCATTATGCTTGTAGTTCATGCATGCATGTTCAACTGTCACTGCAGTCTAGTATAACAGTATAGTACTACTCCCAGGTCATATTTTGGTTCCAGGTAAGCTCTAGACAAATATCAGTCAGTCAGTAATCAGCAGTGATTCAATAACTCAGTTTGTTAAATGCTCTGTATATAGTACATTTGCCACACACAGACCAGGGTTTGAATCCAGTGCTATGTAGTATTAAATATTACAGTAGCAGTCATATAATGCTCACAAATTCTCTCCCCACAGGAACTACAGGTAAATGGGTGAGGTAGCCCATATTATGAGTAGATAACTGTGTGTATAGATTTCCCAGACTGTTAAAATCATTAGCAAGAATGTGAAAATTTAGCAATGTGCCGTGAGAAATAATATGTGTAATCCTAGTATGGATGTTTGCCTGGAGTGTCTGTTAAAAGTTGCTGCAGTCGATTAATACATTCCATGCAGATGTACACTGCAGTCACTGCTACTGGGTTCTATTTCCATGCCTGCCAACCAAGGCATGACTGCTGTTTAGTGTCTGCACTGTACATATACATGTTTCTCAAGTGTCACAATTTCACATTATGTAATTAATACTGTGTAATCCAACTGTTACAGGAATACCATGGCAATGCATACTTAGATTGCAAAGTATCACAATTTCAGCCCACAGAACACCTTGTAAATTATATAGGTCCACCTCATGTGCAAGTGTTCTATGTAGGTGTGTACTCACAGTTGTTACGTTTGGCCCATAGTGTCCCATGCATATAGCTTGAGAGGTATGTACATGCTACAACAGCTACAGGAGACTTGTACTCACTGTACACATAAAGAAAATACCGACTCATAGAGTAGATAGTAGTACTGTTGTCAAGGAAGTAAGCTGCAATGTTTCTAACAAACTAATTTTCTCTCTCTCCCCACCCCTTATTTTCATTTATTTATTACTGTTATTCATTGGTTATAGTTTACTATTAACATATGTTGTTACATTAAATGTTTTTTGGGGCATGTGTTTTATTATTGTTATGTATTATAATGGATGCATAGTAAAATACCTTGTTTAATTACATATTTTGTTGGTCTTATGCTGTAACTGTTTCTGGCATGCTGTTATCCTGAGTGTTCTGTGATTTATTGTTGTGTTTCACATAATATGCATTGATATGTAATCATGTTATTTCCAATATTCTGCCACATTGTTATTACTAACAATGTTTTGATAATAACTAACCTATACTTATTGCTATACCTACATTACCATAGCACATTGGGGGTAGGCTGGATCCTGATGATTCGCCTACGTTGCCTCAACTGGCTGTGGCACTGGGTCCTCACATGTCTGAGACTCAGGCCGGTGCTGCCCCATCTGCTGCGCCTGCAACACATGTGGTGTTGGGTGGAACTGCCTCAGAGGATGGGGCCTGGCCTCCCCTGGGAGCAATGCCAGAGGGGCTGCAGTAAATCAGGATCAACTACCGGTCATGGTGCGCAGGATTGTTCACCTGCACCAGACTGAGAGCACTCTGGTTGCCCTGGTGGGACAGGCTCACCCTGGCACTCAGCCTCCAGCATAGCCACCCTTGGGGCAGTGAAGAAGCAGTGTCAACTGTCCCATGGGTGGGGATGTGTGTCATGCTGCTGCCATCTGGAGGCATGTGCAACTTGGATTCCACAACACCCTCCCCATCCAAGGTGTCACACACCGCCCATGTCTACTGTCTTGTCTGTCTTGTCTGTCTGCAAATGCATCCTTTCCTACCTAACTTACCTCCCCACATGTACCTATGTCCCTTCTCCTACATTTCATTCTCACCTTAAAAAAAAAACAAAATGGGCACCTGTTCAAAAGAAATCACCCCATACATAGCTCTCAATGTCGCATTAGTGTCCACTGGACACCCCTAATCTGGTCCATTTGGCTTGACAACACAGTTATGTTGTCCTCAGTTATCTCTCTGGGGTTTGAGAGTCCAAATTAATTTACAAAATCTGTCAAAATGCACAGCTGTTGCTGTACAAGATATGGATAGCTGTGGTTCTTTCCTGCAACCTTCCTGCACATCCCTAACTGCCTTTCACTATGTTTTTCCCCCTTCTCCCATTTCCCCACTTTCCTTACACCCCCTTTTTCTTTTCTTTATATTTTTTTAGCGCAGATTTGTGCGGAGCTAAGCAAAGTGGTGTGGAGCGCTTAGCTAAGCTTAAATGAGCTTTAATGATTAAATGAATATTTACATTGTTAGACACATGTACAAAATAAGCACCTCTGCCAAGTTTTAAACCTAGGACTCACCTACAGCCCACTGCATTAACCCACCATGCCACAAAGATCAGATGTAAAACAGGTGTTTCCAGCAAAACATATTGATTGCCACTTACAGTCATTAGGCATGTAACTGAAATAAAAACTAATGTGAAAATGGGAGTGCACCTTGTACTCTGGTGCAATAATACACCAGTAGACAGCCAAAGAAATAATAATGAATGTAAGTGAGGCCTGAGATAGCAGATATATGTGCCCTTTTATCAGCAACTTGTGGAAAGACACCTGCTAAGGCAGCAATGGCAAAATACATAATACAACTGGGACTCTGGTGCAGAAATACAGCCATATAAAGCCATGCACATACCAGTGGATGTAGAAATGTTTGTCACAGTCTGTATATGTATATGTGAACATATATCTTGCAAATACACATGCTTTTGCAGTGACTCAGTAGCACAGTCTATTAAATGCCTTGCATGCAGTACATTTTGCCATACACAGTCCTGGATTTAAATCCAGTTTTCTGTTGCAGTTCAATTACATTATTGTGAAGACAGCAAGTAATGACTGAGTCATTCAATCCTAATCCACACAGGTTACTATTAGTTAATGAACTGCTACCCAGTTTTGCAAGTCAGAGGCCTGCAGGTAGGGACACATGGCACATATCCATATAGACCAAAAACTTAGTAGAATCCAAAAAACAGACCACGATCACAAAAAGCCTTGGTTGTATGGAAATGGAGTGAAAAGAAAAATTAGATAAAAGCAACTTAATGAGTGCTTATAAATACTTTATTAAACAAACAAAATACATGTAAAATCAAGTGCTTTTGTCTCCAAATATTAGAGACTTTATCAAGATAGAGCATGCCCAATAAATTACTACATATATAATACAAAAGTTAATTAGTGAACCAGTCAGAATCAAGACTGATGAATAATTCATGAACAATACTTATTTCTAAAATTTTAAGGTCATATGTCCATATAAGCACATACCATTCATTCAAAATCTTGTTGTATGGTGTATAAAATATAATATATATAAAATGTATATAAAATATATGTGAATAAAATGTGTAAATATTGTGTACATTTATAAATAAATAAATTGGAGTATATTAAAAAGTGTATAGGACAAAATATACTATATAATAAATATATAAATATTAAATTATTATAAGATATATATCACTTACACAATGTAAACGTGCAAAATATGCATACCAAATGTTTTATGTGACTTGTAAAACATCATTATCTTTCTAAAGCCTTTAGTCTTAAAAAACAAGTTTTTACCAGTTTTGAGGTTCAAATAATGGGTGCCACGATTCCCCAGTGGCACCCCTTAATTTCTGAATTTCCCGGCTTATTTTTTTTTTTTTTTAATTTTATTTTCTGGCTTTGTATGGGCTGATGTCATCACGTGCAGAGGAGTGCACGATGACGTCAGCTCCGTGAACAGCCTGCCAGCCTGTTGGAATTGGTTGAGGGCTTGGGATTCACTGTACATAGCATGCATGTGAGCCATGCATTTCCCAGCTGCTCAAGAGATTTGTACTTAGCGTGCGAACCATTTATTTCTCAGCTGCTCCAATTTGGTAAGCTGCAAGAGCTTAGCAGTCAAAGTAAGTCTTCCACAACAAGCAAGTTGGTAAGCTGTTGACGGCCAGGACTTAAACAAGGAAAATACCTACTAAACATTGAACTTGATTCAAGTATTAATCAGCGCAAAGGATTACCATTGGCAGCGCTTGTGTTTGCATTTGTTGTCTCAGGTGAGTCCTTTGCAACTTGTGCTTGGTCTGATCTCAGTTGAGTGTTGAGTCTGTGACTTGCCAGCATGTCCACCGTAATCTCTTATTCATTTGTCAGTTTAGTTATAGGGCATGTTTTCCTATGCATTTGACAGGATAGGACGTGTTTTATTGGAGTGAATAATTTGTTGCTTTGAATGGGTAACGTAACTGAAATTAGCTGAATTTGTTTTTTTTTTGTCATGTACACACACACACACACACACACACACACACACACACACACACACACACACACACACACACACACACACACACACAGTACAGTGGGCATTTTCTCCAGGAAAGTTAACATGCGGGGAGTCCAGGCACTGTCCTTGCTCTAATGGGAAGGACGCATGATATTTTGTGTTCTTCGGGCTTTAGATCTTATCATCACTGATGCCTGGCACCTGTTTCTTTAGTTGTAGATTCTGCTGAGTGTTTGTTGCAACATTGGGGTGGCTGCTGGGGCCTATCTGTTCAACTAATCATTATTAGAAACTATATTAGTGGTATGACAGGTGAGGTTGTTGTCCTCTCTGATGTCAAGATTTGACGTTTGCCACATGCCTGTGCATTTCTGTCTGCTTACATTGCTGCTTTACTTTTGGATCTTTATAAATTCTGTTGGCATGGATCAGCATGGTGAGTATAACAAAAGGTAATAGCTTTAGACAGCCATCTGGAAATAGTCTGTTTTGACACAGAATGTCCCTTCTTCTTACCTTCAAATGAAATGAACAACTGATCCAAAGATCTGAAAGATTTAGTTCTGTCAAGACAGTGCCTGAGTTCTCTATGGGCATTCTATTTTATAGCGTATCCTTTCTCCCTCACTTTTAGTTTCAGAAAAGAAAACGAGCAGGTGGATAGTTTGGTTTAAAGTAAACTCGAATACCACTTTAGGCATAAAAGAAAGATTAGTTCAAAGAAACCCTGTCTCTATGGAAAATAAGGTATGGTTGACTCACCATAAAAGTTTACAACTCAGATATCCTTGCAAAAGTCAGAGCAATCAGTAAAACTGCTTTTCATATTAAGAACCTCAAGTCAGACAGATTGGCTGGTTCAAATGAAGCAAGTGTTAGCTTCTCTAACATAAAATTATGATCCCAAGGATGGACCACAGGTTTACTTGGAGGCCTCTTACACATAATCCCTTTCAAGAGCATTTTGTCATGATACTACCTTGAAAGAGGAGGCTCCATGGGCAGACATACTGAAATGGCTGATAAACAAACCTTAACAGAGGAATAAGAAAGGCCATAGGATAGTAAGTCACACAAATATTGTAAAACCAGAGAACAACTAGCCCTGAATCAGTGCTGGTTATGTTCTTGGCAACAACTCCAAGAAAACCAATCAAAGGAACTGCTAAAAAGACTCAAACCACGACTGTGTCAGCAGAACAACAGATGTAGCCCCACACCTCAGTAGAGTCCAGTACTCGAGACAAGGTTCAGGACAAACGTATTTATTCCAATCAGCTGATGAAGTCTATTGGGAACGAAAATGCAATGTGTTGTTTTTAACTAAGGCGTTAATGTTTGGAGAACTGTTTGTCTTGGAATAAATACGTTTGTCCTGAACCTTGTCTCGAGTACTGGACTCTACTGAGGTGTGGGGCTACATCTGTTGTTCTGCTGACACAGTCGTGGTTCTTGGCAACAACTAAAAAACCTTTTCTGTTTGCTAATGTATGATTTTCTAGTAGAAGGCTTTCTTATCTCCATTGGTACCTGCTGTACATCCTCAGAAATCAAGTGCCAAAAGAAATTAAGACCCTATCATTCAGACAGTTAATTGAAAATGATTGATCACGGTGTATCAAACACCCCTGTTCTTTTCTAAGTAGATCATTCTGTGAGAAATCTTGTGGTAATTGCCCCTGGCCATTTCCAAAAAAGGGAGAACCATGGTGGCCTGGACCAGAAGGTAGTCACCACAATGATCTTAGGGGATTCCTTCTGAATCTTTAGAGGTACTGTGGAATTTAGGGGAAAGGATGGAAAGGCATACGAGAACATTCCTGTCTAAAGAAAAGGCATCTGTTTTCCAGGCCTTCTTGCATGGAGTTAATTGTTAAGAGAGAGGGAAAAGAGCTCAATTTGAGGAACACTCCACAGATAGATCAAATCTTAGACCCCCTGACATAGTTTCCATTAGAGAGGGTCTGCCCTGGTCCTGCTCAGCTTCTCTGTCACACAATTTTGCTCTGGCAAAATGTAGGATGCCTGTAGAATGAGGTTGTGCTGTAAAGCTATATCTGAAGCTAACATGGGTAGTCTGCAAAGGGGATATGACCTAGTTCACCCTTGTTTGTTGATGTATCACATGACTGTGGTGTTGTCTGTAACTACTTGAAGAGGTCCTGGGAACAAAGATGACTCAGAGAGTTGAGTTCCTTAATCAGGGCAAGCATCTATTTGAAATTCATCTGTCCTTGGTGTCCCACACCCCCAAAGCCCAAGGTTTCTATGCTGACTGACTACTTTGAAGCAAGGATGGAGAATGGCAGACATGGATTTAAGGATATCTGTTGTTTCCACCAAAATATTTATCTTCTAACAAACCCCAGTACTGGGATCTGAAAAGACTTGCTCCGGGATGCATGAAGCTTGGTGCAAGGATGGCGTTAGCCTTGCACCAACTGTGCAGCATAGAGATGGCGCAGCAGCACCATATGCATATTAATGCAGGCACACTGCCGCACCATCCACGTGCACAGGAAATGTGCGTGAGTGTAGGGGGTGTGTTTAAGCACTGCACGGAGGCGTGAACATGTCGGCTACAGTCGCGCAACCTAAAATGCTGACTAGTACAGCCTGCATCTAATAGTAATCACTCCTGTCAGTGTCTGTGGATACTGAAATGTATGCAAAGCATACAAGAGAGTTCCGTGAACACCAAAATAAAAGTAAACACAAAAGCATGTAGCTGAATTTTGAGCCCCCATCCCTCGAACAATGACATTTAAAACTCTGTGTCCGTATTTCATTGTAGTGTTGATTGCCATACCAAGTGGAAGCAAAACGTTGCATGTTTGCGCTCCGCTGCCCTTTGCTAAGCATAGCCCAAGCAGTCGCTCAATATATGCCCATACGTGGTCCGTGTCGTCCTTGTCTGGATGGCCTAAAGATGAATGGGTATTACCCAGGTCTACCTACCATGTCATGAACGATACGTATTTGCATGTACCTATGCGCATTAAGTACAGCATGTGGAAGACCAAATATGCTAGGGTTGTCCTCACAACCATATTGGTACCAGAGATATGTAGAGTACGCAATGTGTACTGCTGTCTGTGCAATGGGACAGCAACCAGAGAAGGGATGGAGGGTGTGTTTGTGGAAATTGGGGGGGGTGACAGTTAATGCAATAATTCACCAATGGGAGACTGGGTGGGATGTACAATAAGTGAACTGGAGGTGTATGAGGGAGCAGTGGGTGAATCAGAAAGGAAACCAAAGAACATACATTCACATCCCCAATACACCCTGACAGGCCATACTGCAGAACACAATCCCACAAACATATGAAAATTTTAAAATGTGCAATACACATGTACAGAAACATTACCGGCTTACACCCACATAATGGTCTGGCCTGAACTGAGCCATCCAACTCCAACACACCTCGATACATAATTGAATACCCATCATCCCCTCCACAGCACACCACTCCCCCCTTGCTGAACGTCCACCAAAACCACCCATACTCAGGCTGCTAGCTTGGCGCAACCATATCTGCACATAGTGCCCCCTACCCACATCTAGTAGGCAGTCTCACCCTAGGCAGTCTCAGGTTTGCAAACTAGGTATCCCATGCATGCATAACCCTCCCTTATTTTCATAAAACCAGAAGAACGGGGTTCATCGTCCAGAATTTTTGGACATCCATCATGGGATAAGTGTCTGTTCTCAAGATTAGGCTTTGTGGCATAACATGATGTCTACCCCTGTTGACATCCAGGCACAAGAAAGATTAGCAGTACTTGTCCACAACCCTGCTCAGCCTCCACCCGGTCCTGCAGAACCTATGACCCAGGATTAAACACCTGACCATGATGCACGTCTCCCCACGTGCATTATCGAGAATATATACCTTTCACATGTTCCCAAGAAGCTTCACCATAGCCATTTTCCAAATAGTACATGTCCACAAATTGTATATCCTGTCCAGGTTCCTCATCGTAATGATGTACACAACCCCTGTATACAAATGGTACAGGTCCCTCCCATTTGTGGTTGTTCATATATATGGCCATGTATAACTCCAGATATGTAGTCATATATCTATAAATGTACATACTTATATTCGCATAGCTACACATCACACATACATGCATATAAGTAGTTGTCAAGTATGTGTCCTATTCATAAATATGTATACTTGCAAATGTATACATATGCCTCTCAGAAACATATGAACATTAACATGTACTATACATATGTACACCAAACGACTGCCACATTTGTTGCCAGTGGTGTGGAATGCCTGTAGTAAAGTCATATATCCTAACTACCATCCATACAGAATGTATCACGGATGGTTTAGTGGTAAAACCAGTGACTATGGTGTTTCTGTTCCCGGGTCCAAGTCATGCAAGGGCTGCTAATTGTATATGATGTCCAGAATAATGGCAGTTGGATATAGGGTGATTAAAGCACTTTCAAGTAAACGTAAGTGGGTATGTATGACGGTAACTGGTGGCCATTCAAAAGTATGGGAAATGTAAATAAGCATGTAGGTGTTTATGCATGTGCATGTACAGACAGATTTTATATATATACATGACGAATGAACATGATCACAACAGAGCAGTCATAACAAATGTGAAGGGAAACAGCAGCAAAACCCCCCGTATTATTTAATGCTGTCATATCAAGCTGGCCAGAGGTGAGCAAATCTCTTGCATCTCCAACCACAGCTAGGATGCTAACAGTGGAACTAACTTTGTCCATGTGCTAAGTCTGACTTTCAAACAGGTACAGTATGTCCCAGGACTATAAGCTTGGGACGTCTGAATATACTTTGAGTGAGCCAACATACGGGACATGTCTAGCGCAGTAGGGAGTGGCGCATGTTTAGTTGTGTGGTTTATTTCCGACCAGAGAATGGATGACTGCTGTATTAGTGATGTTTTGCTGTGTTTGTTCTGGTAACTATTAACCATGGGTATACATGGAAATGAAGCAGCGCAGCAATAGTGTAGTGGTTAGAGCATCCGCCTATCGAGCAGACGTTGCCAGTTTGACTGCAGCACACATCATTTATGACATGTAATCTGTATACGAGCATAAACTGCTAATTTTATGCTGTATAATAATATAACACCATTGAAATGTGAACTGGGGTGACGTGTCACAGTAATAATGCAAAAGGTGTTTGCATGATGGAAAACGATGGTTAAACGGAAAACCACTGCTGAAAAGTATTTTACTCATCCTTTGTCCAACAGCCCTTGTTCTGCCCAGCAACACAATATACCGCCTCGGCCAGGCTCGACACCAGGACCCTATACATCACAATCAATGTGATTTACCACTAAGCCATGGTAGTTATATCTAACTCTGATGTTATCACAAACATAGCAGACAGCACAGTCATTCAACAGTATGATCAAAGTAATTAATCATGTAGATGTATATGCATGCATACGTACAGAGACAGATATATATATATATATATATATATATATATATATATATATATATATATATATATACACAGAATGAACATGGGCACAAGAAAGCATTCATAATGAATGCAAAGAAAAACAACAGCAGAACACCCATATTATTCAGTGCTTGACATATCAAGCTGGCCAGAGGTGAGCAAACCCTCTGCGTCTCTAACCACAGGTAGGATGCTAAAAGTGGAACTAACTTTGTCCACGAGTTAAGTCTGACTTCCAAACGGGTACAGAGCAATCCTGTTCCCTAGTTGGCCAAGCCTAAAACCAGATAACCATATAAACACCCTGACTATCATATGAATGTATGTGCCAGGACTATAGACTTGGGAAGTCTGAATATACTTGGAGTGAGTCAACATGCTGGACAGGTACACAGCAGTAGGGAATGGTGCATGTGTAGTGGTGCAGTTTTCCTAACTAGAGAATGGATGCCTGCTGTGTTAGTGAAGTGTTGAGGCGTGTGTTTGGATAACTATGAACCATGGGTATACAAGTAAATGAAGCAGCATACCAATAGTGTAGTGGTTAGAGCATCCGTCTAACGAACAGGCATTCATGGCTCAAGTTTGACTATAGCACATATCATTTTCCGTGTGGAATGAATATCGTTCTGCTGTAAAACTGACATAATAACATGTAAAAGTGAACTTGAGTATCACATGGGATTTTTAACCAGATCCTTTCAATCAAAGTGGTACTGTCATAATGAATAAGGCACAAGTAAGCACAAATAAGCGGCAGTAAACATATATAACAAACAGTAAGCATATGCGAGTGTGCTTACGCGGGTGTAAGCAGCACCCAGCATAGGAACTGTATATGAGTATGTACAGATGTAATATATATATATATATATATATGTGTATATATATATATATATATATATATGTATATACACACACACACACACACACACACATATATATATATATGTATATGACGAATGAACGTTGTAACAATAAAGCATAGACAAGGGATGAGAAGGGAATCAACAGCAACTACAGTATCATAGAGTGCTGTCAGCGTATGCCTTATCACGCTGGCCAAGAGTGAGCAAAGCACTGCTACTCACACACCACAGGCAGGATGTTACCAGTTAGAGTAACATAGTTGAATTGCTAAGTCTACTTTACACACAGACAGAGGGTAGTCCCTGCTGGGACTACCCAAAATTATATAGAGCGTTTAGGCTTCTGACCATTACACAAGCAAGGGCAGGTATGTTCAAAGACTAAATGGTGGGAGAGCATGAGAATGCATGAGGTGGGACAACATATGTGTAGGGCCCCTTTTGCTCTGGAGAGGGCAATGTTTGGAGGTGTGTCATGGCTGTGATACCAAGTGGATAATGGAAGTTACGCATGTAAGTTGAACACGGGTTGGGTGGGAGGAACTATGGGTATGAAATTATGGATCCAGGCATGCCAGGGTTGGATGGTCTGGTTCTAATTGGACCACCCTGTGAGTCAGTGAGTTTGTAATAGGTATATATGCATACACACATGCAATCATTCTACATGCAATATGTAGAAGTACATTCTCTGTAACACATGCATTCCATTTGTAGACATAAATAATAGCAATGTGCACATACAAACATCGAAAGTAGATGGAATAATAGGCTGTGCAGAAGTGGGACAGGACGAAACTGCTAAAATGCAAAGGTGTGTACAGTGCCCAAAGTCAGTGCTGTGCTGACGATAATCAAATGTGAGGGCTTCCCCACACATGAAATCATTCCTGTGACCTGCCTGCTACGGCAACACCAAGTACTAAACCGGTCTAATTGTAAAAGAAATACGCTGAAGACGTACATAATTAGGCTCCCATATGTAATGTGTGCAATACCACATAGTCATGCATATTAATAAATTGTAGTGTCATGTTAACGGGAGTAAGGATGCAATGAAGTATAGAGTCTAATCTTGCCATAAACACATGCATGTTCCATGTGGGGCAACCCAATAATTGTGAATAGTATTCCTTTGGTCACTCACATCACCAATATTTGTGGACTAAACTTATGGGAGTTCGGAGGATACATGGAGTGAGTAAACTGATGGGATGGCTCTATAGGACTAGGGAGTGGCCAGTGTGTAGTGGTGTCGATACACTGCGAATCCGACAGGAGAATGGATGACAGCAGTGTTAGGGAGGCATTGGGGTGTGTGTTTGGGGAACCAGGAGCCATGGGTATATGGGTATATATGCAAATGGAGCAGCACAGCAATAGTGCATTCGTTAAAGCAACCCCCCAATGAGCACACATTCTCGTACCGAATCACACTGTATCACATTCCAATTACCATCGGTAATCCGTACATGAACATATTGCGACATCTGTCCGCTGTATAACCTGCTAAATATCAATTACACGATAATTGGAGTGAAGTGTCAGTGTCCTAATGAATAAGGCACTAGTTAGCAGGTGAAGCATATATAAACACCATTATGCATGTGTAAGTGCGTATGCGCGGGGTATGTATTGGTTTACAGACACACACACATACATATATATATATATATATATATATATATATATATATATATATATATATAAATATATATACATATATATCTATATATATATATATATATATATATATATATATATATATATATATAGTTGCAGATATATATATATATATATATATATATATATATATATATAGTTGCAAACATACATATATGTGTATATATATATATATATATATATATATATATACACACACACACACACACACACACACACACACACACACACACATATATATATATATATATACATATATACATACATAAATACATATATATAGCTATATATGTGTGTGTGTGTGTGTGTGTGTGTGTGTGTGTGTCTGTGCATAGATATACAGAGATATAAAGCTATGATAGGAAACAGCACACAGGAATGACATATGTTCACAGGCTATGCCAATGGAAGTGAGGAGCCCAGGCAAGAAACATGAAACACGCAGCTTGCCCCCCCCCCCCCACAGCCGGACACGGGAAACATACAGAAAATCAATGTAAAGTGTCCACTGCTCCCCAGACCACAGGCAGGATACAACCGGGGGGGTACACAGTGCACCCGTGGATTCTAATCATGGAACACAGACTGGAGCATCCCTTGCGGGACACCCCAAAATTTGCCAAACCAAATAAAGGTGATAGGCCTGACATTTTGTCTGTGGTGTATACAGACTTGGAATACAAGGGTGGGTAACCCTGATGACCCATGGGTCGAGACAATTGTATGAAATGGGTCCCGTGAAGTGGAGAGTGGGCAGCGTGTAGTGATGTGTCCAGAACAGACCAGGTCCCAGAATAAGGATTGGTGCTGTTGAGGAAGCAAGGGTGGGGGAACTATGGGTAGCTACTTATGGGTCTAGGTAGGCAGGTGTTGGCTGATGTGGGCCTATATGGACAGCCCTAGGGGTGCAAGTGAATGTGTTCAATGGGCAGAGGCATCACCCAATGAGCAGCCACACCCACTGCGAGACCCACTAAAGCAAAGTGTAAGGTATATGGCAAGGAGCGGAATAACCAGATGTAGACATATATATGTAGAGTTATGTGTGTGTATATCTACCCACAGCGACATAGAGATATGCCTCTCCCTCACCACAGTATGAATGTATACATACAGAGAAAGAATACAGATACATACCCACATATAAATATATACATATGCAGACAACCATAGACCCATATGTGGTTAGATTTTATATATATATATATATATATATATATATATATATATGTATATCTTTAGAGAGAGAGAGAGACAGCAAGATATAAATATACATGTATGCATACATATGCAGATATATCTGTATATATTAATGTAAATAGAGACATATATGTTACAGTAAATATACACATGTGTATAGCTAGGATATGAAACAGCAGTTACGAGTAACATATGTTCACAGGCTGTGCATATGGTGGTGGGAGGTCCACTAAACAAACATGTAACATATAACATTACCCCCCACCCCCCCAGCTAGGTCGGTGAGACATACAGACACACAGTAAACGTAAACACACCACTGCTTCCCAGACCACTGGCAGGATACTACCAGTGGGAGAGACCTGCAAGGTCTAATCTTGAAACATAGACATCGATGTCCCTTGTGGGACACCAAAAATTTATGATCGGAGTCAATCCCGGTAATGACTTATCAAACCAGGCTGTAGATGTACACAGACCAGTATGTTGTGCAAGCCTGATAACCCATGGGTCGACACAATGTATGACGTGTCCTGACATGGGAAGTGTAGGCAGTGTGTAGTGGTGTGTTAATACCCCACCTGCACCCACAGTAAGGATGAGTGCTGTAGAGGAGTGGCAGGTGGGGGAACTATGGGTATGCGATTATGGGCCTAGGCATGCAGGTGTTGGCTGGCAGAGCCATATTAGGACTGCCCCAGGGATGTAAGTAATATTCCGATATGGGCATAGCTGACACCCATAACTTCCAACCCCTAAAAGCACATCCACTGGATAGGCCGTAAACCACTGAGGGAACACATAGGGACCACACCATTGGACTGTCCCCAATTACCAGGGACATCCCTGATTTCAACTCAGATTCTCTGTCCCACCTAAACCCTCCTAGAACTCCTAGAACTGGGCGGCACAGTGGTGCAGTGGTTAACATTGTCACCTCACAGCAAGAGGTTCACTGGTTCGATTCTCGGCTGGGGTGCCTTCTGTGTGGAGTTTGCATGTTCTCCCTGTGTTCGCGTGGGTTTCATCCGGGTACTCCGGTTTTCTCCCACATTCCAAAGACATGCATCTGGAGCATTTCTCCCCAGGCCTCCGCTGAAAACAGGCTCTGTGGAACCTAGTCGGACATTCCCGGTCAACAAATGATTAAAAAAAAAAAAAAAAAAAAAACTAGTGATATTAGGAGGAAAGGTGGTGGATTACACGTAATGAATAACGACAACAATTAAGAGTCATAAATAGCATGTACCTCAGACAATGTGTATGAATGCATATGCTCTGAGTCTGTCAATGCATCAGGTTAATAGCACCAATAATTTAAATGTGTCCCTGATGTTGTTATGCAGTGTCCCTGATTTAGTCTTCATTTTTCCCCAATCATATGAGAGGTCTGTTAGGGACAGAAAGCACATATTCAGCTGACTACCTTAGAAAGATGATAGAATAATAGATATGCAGTAGCATGACTTGGCTGACAGATGTGGGTCCCAAAACACAATTACTTGTCTGTATTGAAGAGTCTCAGTTCCCATATATCAGCGAGATGGGTGCAGATTGTATAAGGAAGACACAAATAAAATGAATAAAACACTGGACAGGCCGCTGATTCTGTACAGTTGAACAGCATGCTGTTGCCTAATGGGCAGCCATTCCCGGTATTGTAGGCATGTGATCTGATGTAATAGGCATCAAAAGGTAATATTGTGGTCCTCGCTCCCACCCAGGGGTGTGAGTGTCAGATGCAAGCACCAATGTCAGTGCATTTGCAAGTGTGGGAGCAAGTGGGTGTAAGCCTGTTTGGCTGCCAGTATGCGAGTATTACACTGGTAAAGCAATGTAGAGGCTAACTGAGTGTAAGAAGCTGTAACCAGAGGTTAGCATTGCTTAACACTGTGCAAACCCATGCACACCTGCTCACAACTGTTTTAATGTGCCTTAATCCCTCCATATCCAATGGCCTTGTTCTGCCCTGCAACAAAATAAATGGCCTCTGCAAGGCTCAGAACCAGGACCCTGCACACACAGCTAACGTGATTACCAATACGCCATGGCAGATATACAGACATCGGACATTACCACAAACATATCATATAGCGCAGTCATTCAACAGTATAGGAATGTATCCCATCATGTAGATGTATGTGTGAGTGTTTATGTCCAGCATATAGGTACAGACATATATAGAGATATATCAGGAACATACCATGTGGCAACAAAGCATTACAAACGAATGAAAAGGGAAACACCAGCAATGTCTGTATTATGTAGTGGTGTTGTCCTATGTAATATCATGACTCCTAAGACAGACATGTGCCATTCATACACGCAAACAGTTGTACACCGGCCAAATACATCACTCTGTGCATTTTATTTACATTAACACAACAGTACCTGTCTAGTCATTATGTGAGAACAGTACACTTGCAAGGTGCTGAGTGCAACATCATCATCATGATAAAGGTAAATGGGGTAACCATAGTATTGTGTGTACAATGGGGTTGTCCGCATCACGTATACCTGGACCATTTAGGAGTGATGTGCATACCAGGATCGTGCAACTGAGGGACAGGGGTGAGGATAACAGGTGTATGTTGTGATGCATATTACAAGGGTTACATGTGTCCAGTGGGCATGTGTGTGAAATGGACAGCTTTGTATGGGGCAAATGTTGTCCTAGGAACCAATTGGCCTTATGTTTCCGTAGGGTGGGAGTGGGATGTGGGGGAAGAATAGTTATGCCCATGGAGAATAGGTAGGGTAGGATCACAGACAAGACAGCATACAGGGTTGGTATATGACACATGTGGGGGGATACACCTCAGACGGGGATGGGTGTTCAGCATTCACAAACCCATGGGAACAGTGGGATGGAGGTCCTCAGCCATGGACAGCCACCACTGCACCAAAACAGCTGCAAAGGAGGCAGTGTTGGGGGCTGTCCAGGAGGGGCAGCCTCACCCTGTAAATGTGACACTCCACCCTTGAGCTTGCGTATCTGGCTTTAGAACCCCTTATTGAGCCCCCAACGCACCACGTCCGGGACCACATGACAGCAGACATGTTCCTGTCTGGCCCTCCTCCCAGGGGGGACATGCCCCATCCTCAGTGGTGGTGCCGCCACCAGAAGGTGGTGCAGAGCCAACAGAGGTTGAGGTCCAAAAGAAAAATGCAAGCTTGTTTCCTGCCTTTCCTGTTAAGTGGTATAGACTATTTGTAGGCTTCTGAGCCCCCAAGTCCTTCTGTGTTGGAGGGAAGCCTTCTAGGTTAGTTTTTTTTTTTCTTATAACTAGCCAGTTTTCTAGTTCAGCACTCAAATCTGTTCCTTTGATCTCAGCACTTGTTCAGAAAAAAAAAAAAAAAATTTTCATCTGCTTTTACTGTACTTGTGTTTCTACCTACTTTTTTTTACTTTTGCATCATCTTAAAAGTACTCAATTGTATTTATTACTGCTTGGTGTAACTCATTCTAAGCCTTTTGGTTTAAACACTTGGGCTTCGGACCAGTTGTTTTGCACTGAGAGGGTTTGTGGTCTGCACTGTAGTGGCAGAACAGGTAGCTTACATCCTTCTAGGTTGGGAACTGCTGATTGAGGGCTCAGTGTCTGTTATTCTAAAAGTGTATTAATTCTGGTTTAAGCACTTGGGCTTTCAGACCAGTTATTTTACATTAAGAGGGTTCGTGGTCTGCACTCTTGTGGGAGGAGAGGGCTGGACTCTGCCCTTCTGAGCTGGGAATTTCTGGTTGAAGGCTTATAGTGCATGCATATCTGAACTGCTTCTTACTGAAGTTGGTGCGCCTTGTTTGCTGTGGCATAGACTGGATTCGAGCCTGCTGGATCTAGCTTTGTTTGTGTAACTTGAGCACTAATCCAGGCATTCTCTAAAGTATTCAATTGTATTTATTACTGCTTGGTAGTAACTTGATTAAAGTGTAGCTATCATTCTAAGTCTTTTGGATTAAGCACTTGGGCTTCAGACCAGTTGTTTTACATTAGGAAGGTTTGAGGCATGCACCGTGGTGGCAGGACAGGAAGCTTTCATCCTTCTAAGTTGGGAACTGCTGATTGAGAGCCCAGTGTCTGTTATTCTTAAAGTGTATTAGTTCTGGTTTAAGCACGTGGGCTTCAGGCCAGTTATTTTACATTAAGAAGGTTTGTGGTCTGCACTCTTGTGGGAGAAGAGGCTGGACTCTGCCCTTCTGAGCTGGGAATTTCTGGTTAAAGGTTTATAGTGCCTGAATATTTGAACTGTATCTTACTGAAATTGGTACACCTTGTTTGCTGTAGCATAGACTAGATCCAGGCCTGCTGAATCTAGCTTTGTTTATATGCTTGTTGTTTGTTTGCTTGTTATTTCCCTGGAACGCTAATTCCACCTAATATGCGGTTTCTCAGCACTTCTGTTGATCACTAGTGATATCTGCATTGCTTACTGTACTTATTTCCTTGTTTCACTTGAAAGAAAGTTGCTGTTTGTTGTTTTTGCATTTAACTTACATGTAACACATTGCACATAAGTTACCTGGCACTTGCTCACTAAAGCAATTATATAAGTCAGCACTAAAAATTAAAAGCACTACACCCTCACTCCCCACTGGCCCTGGTTTTCAATTATTAAGGAATTCCCAATATTATTCTAGAATGTCCAAAGGTCAGTTGTCAATCTCCTCTCTGGTCCAGCTGGTGAATCTGGGAATCTTGAGGCAATGTTACAACTGCCTCATGTACACAGACAACCCTCTCCTCCTCCCAACAAATTCCAACACATGTGAGAGATGCAACCATATAGCCAAACTGGAGGCTAAGCTCTCTCAACTCAGTACTGGCATAACCAGTCAGGAGGAGAAGGAAACCACACTCACTACAATTCCAGTCTCACATAGACCTACCACGACAGCAAACCAAACACATAATCACACAAAAACATACTTGGAGGCTCTAAATAAAGATCTGCCGAAGCAGCAGAGACCTCCAAAGCAGACACCCAAGCAGCCGCTACCCCAAAACAAAACACGTGCAACACATATCTCACAAAGCCAGTGTGCCAAACAGTCACAGCCCTTAAGACTAAACAACACACCTGATACACTTGTAATAGGTGACTCTATCATCAGGCACACTGACGTCCCACTCACCAGGCTGAACAAGCAGAGGGTCACGGTGAGCAGGCTGTCGGGCGCTAGGATCCGCCACATAACACAAGCGCTCAGGTCACTCCAAGGCAAGTACAAATATGACTCAGTCATTGTCCATGCTGGTGTGAATGACCTGAGAAGTACCTCCCTGGACTACATGAAAAGAGACATAAAGGAGCTCTCTAAGCATGTAGCCCAGGCCGGTATGACCCTGACCTTGAGTAGCATCTTACCCTCACCAAGAATGATGCCACAATATGAAGACAAGATGATCAATTTCAACAATTGGCTTAAGTACTGGTGTCATTCAAAGGGGATCCAATGCCTGTCAGCTTGGGATGATATGCTCGACAAGCCACGATGCTTCGCTAGGGACAGCTTGCACCTGTCACCCCTGGGCTTTCAGATATTGGCAAAGGCTCTTGCTACCCCCATAGTGCCTTTTTTAGGCAAGGCTCAAAAAACAAACCCACCTCCATAGGTATCACAAGGGATAAGAAACTAAGAGTAATGCTACTCAAAGCCAGAAGTCTAAACCTCAAGATGCACGCACTCGAAACTCTCCTTAGCATGGAGAACATCGATATATGTGCAGTAACAGAGACCTGGTTCAGGGCTCCCTAGAGCACCCCAGCACTACCAGGTTATACCTCATACCATGCTTTTCAGCCCCAAAACTTGGACCGAACCACAAAAGGAGGGGGAGTATCGATATTCATCAAAGATACCCACACCTCCAGATTGGTGGCAAAGCACGAAGCATCAGAGACCATCCATGTGCAACTAACAGTGGGTAAAACTGCCTTCCAATTTATAGCCTGCTACAGACCACCCTCCCAAACCCAGGAACCCCACTCGGCCTTCCTGAGAACACTGGAAAATATGAAGGTCTCTCCAAACAACATTATATTGGGTGACTTCAACTACCCAAACATAGACTGGGAGCATTACTCTAGCTCCAACACCCTAGCCCAAAGGTTCCTAGAATTTATAAACTCAAATGCTATGGAACAACTTGTTACCACTCCCACAAGAGGAGAAAACATACTGGACCTGATCATCACCAACATGGGGACTCTATGCTCCAGACCAGAAGTGTATCCCTCACTGGCAAGATCAGACCATAAACTAATCTCACTGGATATTCACATCCGACCCCACCCCTGCCCAGAAACCACAGTGAAAAACTTCTCTAAAGCAAATTTCACACTCCTCAAAACTGAGGTGGAATCCTTCAAAGCCCCGGGCCTGTGGAAAATCTGCCCAGAGCAGAATCCTTTATAAACGCATTCTATGAACACCTTCAGGAATGCATGGATCATGATCCCAAATAAAACCATGACCCAATCCTCCAAAGGCAGACGTCCTGTCTGGTGGACCCCAGCCATAAACAAACTATACAATAGAAGGAGGAAGCTACTAAATGATAGAGCAAAATCCCAAAAAGGGAAGGCATCACTGATCAGTATTAGCAAAAAACTACGGGCACACATAAAATTGTCTAAGGCCAGCTTCGAGAGAAAAATTGCACAGGACACTAAGGATAATCACAAGGCTTTCTTTAGTTATGTTAGGAACCTGGGTGGTAATTCCAAGATATGCTCAGAATTAGTCCAAAATGACAAAAAATACACCAAACCCACAGACATTGCCAACATCCTAGCTGACAGGTTCAGCGCAAACTTCTCCCCCCCCACCAAAAGGGCAGATATCTGTCCCAGCAGAGTGCTGCCCCCCTGACATCTCAGATGCTCAGGTAAGAGCTGCCCTCTCCAAAGCAAAAAACACAGCATCAATGGGACCAGATGGTGTCCCGGGCTGCATCCTACATGAACTCCAAGAAGAGCTAAACCCAAAGATAAAACTACTGCTCAATCTCAGCCTTACTACAGGATATGTGCCCAAAGAGTGGCGTACAGCAACAGTGGTCCCTCTCCATAAACGTGGTGCCTCAACGGATCCTGGAAACTATCACCCCATAAGCCTGACTAGCTTGGTCTGCAAAGCTATGGAAAGGATCATCATGGACCTCATAAATAAAGATATTGGGAACCTACAAACACTGGATCCTACCCAGTTCGGCTTTGTTAAGGGCAGATTCTGCCTCTTAAACCTGGTTGATTTCTTTGAAACAGTCACCAAGGCCATTGATGAGGGGAAGGTGGTCCACACAGCCTACCAGGACCTCACAAAAGCCTTCGATAAAATACCCTACTCAGGCATTATAGATAAGCTCACCAGCTTAAATATAAACCCCTATGTCACTAGATGGATTGCAAACTGGCCCAAGGACAGAACCCACATGGTTAGAATTGCTGGAGCCATGTCAGACTCCAAACCAGTTACAATTGGGGTCCCACAAGGCTCAGTCCTGGGACCTCTCTTGTTCGGTATATATTACTCGGAGGTACAGGCCAGCACGGAAGGACTCTGGCTGACCAAGTTCGCAGATGACTGCAAACTGGGCGCCATAATCGACTCTCCAGCCGACACAAGCATCCTCCAAAAGGGCTTCATAGAAACAGACAACTGGTGCCAGAGCCATGGCCTCAAGCTAAATGCCAAAAAGTGTATAGTCATCCCCTTTGGCAAAAACAAAGTGCTCACAAATATTCACATAGGTGGTAATCCATTAAGTACAGAAGAAGTAATTAGGGACCTGGGGACCCAAGTTGATAGCAATCTCTCATTTGACAACCACGTGGCCAAAGTGGTTAGAAAACATTTTATATAGCCCACCTAATCATGAAGAGATTCACATCTAGATCAGGGGGGTCATCGTGCCTCTTTACTCATCCCTCATCAAGCCCATAATTGAGTACAATGCCCCTTTTGGGATGTACCTTACCAGACACCTGCAGCAACTGGAAAGACCCCAAAAGTACCTCACCAAGAGGATCAAAGGGCTCAAACAGATGCCATATGCTGCCCGGTTAAAGAAACTCCAGCTCTACTCAGTGGCATACCGCCTGTTCAGAGGCGATCTGTGCCTGACGTATAAAGCCATGTCCAACCCGGAATTAATGGACATGCTGCACCTCAGAAAATCCAAATCCCATCGAGCTACGCGCTCGAGAGACTTGAACCTCAGCACTGAAATAAATAGGACATGCTGGAGGGACAGATTCATAACCCAGAGGCTCCCTTCACTCTGGAATAAAATCCCAGTCCAGGTTAGGCAGAGTCCCTCATTGACTCTCTTCAAGAGGAATCTTGATGAGTGGATGGGTAGGTTTACCCCGGGTATCACTTCTGTGTCACTGTTAGACAGAGGCACAGTATACTAACCTCGAAAAAGGGCATAGCAAAATAAATTTAAAATGGGTGGCGAAAGGCAAACACATTCTGGCTAGGCTTATAAATGCCCTAGGGCAGATAGCCTAGTATGAACCTATGAACCTATGAACCTATAAGGCTGGGCCCCAGATGTGCTGGTGCCCGGTCCCATGGTCAGCTGAAGTGGGACAGGAGGTACTGCCAGGACCTCCAAACCCATACAGCCTATGGTGTTGCAGTTTAAACACAGATATGGCTTAGTAATAGACAACAGCATTCAGGATTACTTACAACAGTATGAATAGATATGATCATCAACCCAACACAACAGATGGTATACATTTGCAGAGGGAGCACAACACATACATATATACTGCATGTCATCTGTACAATGTGTAGAATATGTGTGACTGCAGCTATGAACAGTTGCCCATTATTGGCTTGTCACTGGGAACCCCAGACAGTGTCTGTCATACCACTGTTTCATGTGACATATGTCCAGTCAGGGATGCGATGGTAGTAACACATCCCTATCACCATGTACTGGCTGCAATCCTCACACTATGCCCCTGCTGTGCACAGATGTGTGTTCAGTGTGTAACACAGGAAACAAATGGTTCCACACACTAACCAGTCCACAAATGGCCCTACAGATGGGGGTCCCTCACGAACAGAGAACTGTCATGTCTGTTTTAAAACATGCAGAATAGCAATTACCACACACAACATGTTAAACAGGCAGTAGTCTCAATGCAGCATAGCTACACTTAAATGCTGTAGTCATGTCTGGCACATCACTCTCCTATCTTTAGGCTATTTCCCACTGTGTATGATCTTTGAGGAACATCCCAATATCATCTGTGATGCCGTTTCAAAACACCACATCCAGGTACCACTCACAGTGACTGTCATGGCCAAACACCAACATGATGTTCCTAGATAATGTACTGTGTTTATCATGCGAACGGCTATGGGAACATCATCACAAATGTTCCATATGCAATCAGCTAGTGGAGGACTGCAATTGGTGCAGAGGCCATCACCTGATCATGTCCATCATTTACAATACACATGCTGCTGCTGAGCAGGTGTACACCTCCACATCCACCAGAGAGTGTGTGGGATGGACAGACAAAGTACATCAGAGAAGGGCTTGAAGACGAAAACCTAAGCATCATCTGTCACACACCTACCAGTAAAGGGGTCAAACCCCTGACTGACTAGTCATTACTATTACATGTACATGCAGTTACTACATGTGCCACAAAGCCGACATGTTGCTGTGCTGTAGGAACATATATGTGTGTTGGTGAGAGACATCTGCAACAGAGATATAGTAGACATGCAGTAGGCATAGCACACATGGCTGTCCACATAAATGGATGCCATTGTCACCACAACCACACTCTATAATGCACTCGTGTTGACACTCTTTGCCAGGGCCACAAATACACTCCCTAACTACAGTAATGCACAGGACTAAATGCACCACAGGGGATATCTGGAGGTTCTATGGGCTAGGGCATGTGAACTTGTTTGACATCTGTTGGTATGCCAATAAGGGTTATACTGGGAGTGACTGTGGTTGGGAGCATCATAACCCACATGCAGACACAAGGTGCCAGTACTGACATGCATGTATGCATTGCTTCATGGGTGTGTAGTGGTTTCCTGTGCAAGATGGCTGTACAAGGCTGGGTGAGGGGTAATCCTTGGCATCGTGCCACCTGAAAATGGTGTGCAGTGTGGTACAGAGGTGTAGTGTCTGCAATGTCCCACACAGATGGGTACTACATGAACTGCCCTGACATCCTGGTTACCATTGTGTATGGCCATAGCTTTGCAATGCATGCCATGTCTGTGTTTGATAGTCCTTGACATGGACATTGCTTGGGATGTGCATGTCCCACAATACTGTACAGTGACATGTACAGGTGTACCTGGTTTGGCAGGCACATGTTGTGTACACAGACTGTTATGCTCCGATATGCCAATATTGGCCTGGTGTGATGAAACCTGTTTATAGTCAGCAGGTCAACGCTGCACCTGCATTGATAGCATGATACAGGTATTCCCTGGTGTTAGTGGCATCAGTGCATACAGGACACATATGTATGGCAGTGTATGGCCTCTGTGGATAACATTTGATGGCACCACATATGTTGCAGGCATCCAGTGAGGAACATAGTGAAGGCACATTGTCCGCAATTATGTGCCTATTGTACTGCTGTACAGGCTGCCATGTCCTCTGCAGCCCACTGCAATCACACCATGCCTACTATCTGTCATCAATGTGAATGGTACTAACAACATGGCGGGATATCCTAGGCAAGTGTGTTTGTGTATGACACATGGGTTCAGGACATATACTGGGCACTAGTAGGGTTGCATACTTTGTTCACCAGGCCTTTTGCCAGATGTAGGGGTATGGCTTGCCAACACAGTCCCGTGGCTGACTGACATCTGTACTCCTCGTGAGGTGGGCCATTGTGTCATAAGACAGACACCGTATAGGAAAACTACAAAATCTGCTCCCCAACATGTCCAGTGATTAGACATTCATCGCCACCTCCACACAGGCTCTGACAGCCAAACACACACACCTGCCATGTCCTGGATTTGAACCCCAGCCTACCTAGTGTATCACACTGCAGAAATATGCATTTATGGCACATGTTACGGTGAATAGTGGGTTACAGCACTCCTAGATGTGTATTCCTAGGTGGGTGACATCAACAGGATTGACAAAGGTGGTCATGTGATTTGTACAGAGAGTGCATACTCTACAAAGCATTGTACTTATCTTACACTCACACACACACACACACACACACACACACACACACACACACACACACACACACACACACACACACACACACAGTTGGCAAGTCTGGAATTAGAACACTAACCTAATTACTTTATCACACTACAGCATTACGC
The DNA here is from genome assembly GCF_019279795.1 of Protopterus annectens. Taxonomy (NCBI): domain Eukaryota; kingdom Metazoa; phylum Chordata; order Ceratodontiformes; family Protopteridae; genus Protopterus; species Protopterus annectens. The sequence continues at coordinate 1,307,462,879 of NC_056733.1, forward strand.
AGTTACAGAATGCACTACCTAGATTACTGGGTCACAGCACTCCCAGAGGTGTATTTCTAGGTGGGCGACATCATCAATCTTGCCAAAGTTGGGTATAGGAATTGTACAGAGTGTGGTAGTCTAAAAGCATTGTTCTATCCTCAGGCAGACAGAGACACACACACACACACACACACACACACACACACACACACACACACACACACACACACACACACACACACACACACACACACACACACACACACAGTTGGTAAGTCTGGGATTAGAACACCGACCTAATTACTTTATCACACTACAGTATCACGCAGTTACAGAACACGCTGCCAAGATTACTGGGTCACAGCACTCCCAGAGGTGTATTTCTAGGTGGGTGACATCATCAGCCTTGCCAAAGTTAGGTATAGGAATTGTACGGAGTGTGAGTAGTCTAAAAGCATTGTTCTGTCCTCTGGCAGACGGAGACACACACACACACACACACACACACACACACACACACACACACACACACACACACACACACACACACACACACACAGTTGGCAAGCCTGGGATTAGAACACTGACCTAGCTACTTTATCACTACAGTATTATGCAATTACAGAACGCACTACCGAGAGTACTGGGTCACTGCACTCCCAGAGGTGTATTTCTAGGTGGGTGACATCATCAGCCTTGCCAAAGTTGGGTATAGGAATTGTACAGAGTGTGAGTAGTCTAAAATCATTGTTCTGTCCTCAGGCAGATGAAAACACACACGCATGCCAGTGGTGGGATCAGTACACCTGCCTATCTACAGATCATTATTACAGTATGACATAGTTACGAGTCACGCCACAGAGACTACACATTTCAAGGCTGTCATTATGAACTTCTAGGAATGCGGACATCAACAGGGATGCTGGCAGTTAAGATGTACATACCTGTGAACCTGTGTGTTTAAAGTAGTAATCCATCCTGAACTAGAGTATGCCTATCTGTGGAATGGGTGACTACTATCACTATACAGGGTTACAATGGTCATGCCCATACACATAGAGGCACATAACCGGCACAAGGTGTCAGTGGGCATGCTCACACACTTAGTAGCACAGAGCTGTTGGGAATGCACTATGTCTCCAACTACACAAGGTTATACTGGGCATGCTCATACACTTAGTAACACAGGGCTGTTTGGGATGCACTCTAATTCTAAACATGGAAGGCCACAGTGGCCATGCTATTACAGTTAGACATACAAAACACATTGTAATGGGTTAGTAGTTGTCATTGTTAGTAGGAATGCTGCACTACATATATCTGACACTGGTCATCTACACAACGTCTGCTGCTGTCCATCACCTTAGATGTGCCATTCTATACCAAGCACAATACTATCACTCATAGTGATGTCATGCTAGGAGTGGCAACTGCTTGACCAACACAATGAGCCAATGTCCTGCTGTAATTATGAGGTTGTCCAGTGTTTGTTATTCTGTGATGACATGACTGAAAGAAGACAGGTCTTTGTTGCAGATTACATGCATCCATGATTCAAGGGAGTGGGGATAATACATAGGTCACATTCGCCCATATAATGCCATTCCAAGGCAAATGTCCTAAACACAGGATAACACCCTGACACCTAGAGGACAATTGCATTGTATGCTTATGCTAACCAGTGCTAGATGTGTAGCATTCATAATCACAGCTGCTCACTGTAGATCCAACAATGGGGAATACTAACGTCTATGCAGTGAGGAACACCTGGCTGAAGGCTCTGTAGTGCACAATAGCACTACCACCATATACCTCAGAACCAGACATGTGGGCCATAACACAGGTATGGACTGCTCCAGGTGGTGGTGTCCCCACATACATAAAGGCCACTCACATGTACTGACCAATACTCCCAAAAAGGCATCACAGATGAGTCAGGTGCAGGTCACACTGTCAAAAACTGCATTCTAGGATGTAACCCTCAGACACCACCATGCCCTTGGACCACCAACACACATCCATACATGTGGTATGATATATAATAGTGCAACACCATGTGACCTTTGACCGGTGGACTGTACCTAGCTCTACATCAAATGTGCAGAGTACCCATGTACTGCCACAGTTGTATCATGTGTTATGCAATGCAATGATACCACTGTTTGTAACCAGGTCAGCTGTACACATACCAGGGTCCTTCGGTTATTTACACCATCAAAAGATGACTGCTGCTGTACACCAGTAAACACCCTCATGTTTGGATATGACATACATGTACCTGCCCTGGATATGTACATGCCACACACATGTAACATATATGGAAATAGCATAGCTGTTGTTGTCCTTTGTGCAGACAGGTGGCTTCAGCCATTACACACATGCACATGGAAGGTAGGTCATGGCTGCTGAATGCTAACAGTACATAAGGTGTGATATCAATGTTGACAGAGGTAACATTCCCTCTGTACTGGTCACCCATGACACCTATCATATCATACAACATTCCATGTGTCATATATGTCATTACACATGTCCACCAAATGCAATGCCTACAAACATGCCCAAATGACATGAATTTAGGACCTACACACATGTACATGTAATGGTGTGCGTTCAGATACCATGCGTGTGCAGTTGCTGATGTTTGCAGGTGACGTGTATCTTAGTACATCATGCAATTGCATTGCAGCCTCAACATTGCCAACTGTATATGGTAATAAGCTGAAAGTACGGTAAGCTATATTTCAGGTGTGGACAGATGTGTGGACATAACTAAGTGGTGGGGCATCTTTGCAGATAGATGTTTGCTGAGGACAGCTCACAGGTGTATTACAACCATTCCTACAATAACCTGTGTAACTGCTAAGCTATGATTTTGTTAATTGAAGGGGAACACACATAACTTAGACAGTGGTCAGGGTGTCACTGAAGGTAAATCACTTGACACCTGTAACAGTTAAGACCTCCCGTGTGCATATGTTGTGCATATATCAGCACAGTTGCCAAAGGAAGCATCAGTACACTTTGTAGCATGTGCAATACTGCTGTAAGTCTGTCATATGTATCATGAGATAGGCAGGTGTTTGATTCACAGTACTGGCATGTGTGGTTGTGTGTGTGCCCATATATGTCATGTATGGTGGGGAATACATCTCAATTGTTACTCACTCTCCTGTACACTGTTGTAGACATCTGTACAGACTGCAATGTAGAAAGCAGGACATAGGCAGGGGTGTGTATCTCACATGTCAGGTATCTGTATGTGTGTGACATAGGTGTATTCAATTGTGAATGCCACTGTGTGTGTGTGTTTGTGTGTGTGTGTGTGTGTGTGTGTGTGTGTGTGTGTGTGTGTGTGTGTGTGTGTGTGTGTGTATGGCTGTCTGTTCCCTGGAGTGAGGATGTATGTTACCATAGTGAACATCCAGGCAATGCTATCTAGTATCCCTGTTGATGTCCTCGATCTTAGGCCATTCTGACTACCTGTACATGTGTAATTTCTGTGGCGCGTTGTGTAAGTGCACACTACTGTAATGATGATTTGCACATAGGCAGGGGTCCTCACCTCAACACTAGCAACTGTGTGTGTGTGTGTGTGTGTGTGTGTGTGTGTGTGTGTGTGTGTGTGTGTGTGTGTGTTACTGTGACAGTGAATCCGTGAGTGGGTGGGTGAGTGTGTTACTGTGTCTCTGAATATATGTGTGTGAATACCTGAGTGTGTGGGTGTATTTGTGTGTTCGCATCCTGTCATGGGAATGTGTATTACTGCTTCTCAATGAGGCAACACTCTTTCCACTGGCCTCTACCCTTGTCATCAGCTAGACTGCTCTCTTACCTCCCCACTCCATGTAACTATGCCTGTGGTGTCATCCAGTATGGATGTCAAGTCTCTAGGCACAGTAGCTTAATACACAGCTATCATGCTCTTGGATCAGTAGATCAATAGACGTGTTTGGAACTTTGGACTTTCTAACTGTGATGTGGAAGCTACAAAGTGCATGCTGGTATTTTCATACATACCTGTGAGTAGTCCACATTTACATATGGGACACTAACTGCAAACACTGACATCCACCAGCACATGCAATTAGATCTGAAGGAGGAAGGCAGAACATCAAGACCAACATGCAGTTACTGTTGTTACACATGACACATACTGTTAACAGTACAAAATGCATTCTAAACCTGTAGTACATGGGATGTCTGCTGCCTGTCAACAGTACACAACAATTGTAATCTACAATTATCTTCCTAGTCTGTTCACCCTGTGCATCAGACCATATGAGCATGTCCCTGCACCAATGGTGTGGATGACAGAGATGTGGCACAGACATCGTCATATGCACAGGGTGATAATGTTTTCCAGAGGCCTAGGCTGCACCATTGGATGACATCATGTGTGTGGGTTAGGGTCTTTGATCTCATTGGGCATGTGTGGATGTTATGCATGTGTGTGTTGCGGTGCCCTACATAAGTTTCCGGTGTATGCGTGTATGTATGCACACAGTTTTGGCATGTGTCTGGCCTACACAGGGATATTATTGACAGCTGCAAACTGTACAGGCCAGGATTTACAGTTCATGGTGTCCAGCCACGGCCACATGACCTGCGCCTGCCAGGGGTTGCATGGGCACTACCAGGCAGAGGTGCAGATTGGGTACTGTCTGATGACACATGTCCACTGGAACTGTGTCCCTGTTGGGACCATCCAGGGCCATGTGCACGTGGCCTGCTGTGTCCTGGTGTGGACAGCATAGCACCAGCTGCTGCTACCACCACTATGGGAGCAAGCATGTGAGGTAGCACATTCACGTAGACCTGCAACAGGTGATGTAGCTGGCCTATGTCCACATGCTCGATGCCTCACTCCAACCAGATGTTCCAGCACAGACATCTCAGGCTCGCGGATTGACATGCCACGGTCAAGGACTCCAACCATGTTACCCAATCGTCTATCCAAAACTTCAGCAAGATGATGGTGAACATTTGCCATTGCCCAGATGTTGTTGGTTAAAGAATGGACAGCAGCCCTCTAAAGCCTCTGACCTTCTCTGTTGTGCTGTTAAGCACGTGCCTGTGCCTCCATTACAGCCTGAAACATGCATCTGGTGACAACAGCTACTGTGCTCTATCTTGCAGGGGCATGTTGGCCAGAGGTCCTCCTACAAGCAGCATTAGCCACATGCTTGTGTGGGGCATTACCACTCAGTTGGATGACACCATGATGTGCAGGAACACCTTCCATATCCTCCACACTTTCCTCTTCCAAGCTACCACACACCAACTGTCCTTCCCCTATAGCCACTGGTGATGGAGTATGTGTTGATATGAGAACTGTGTGAGGGGATGAGGGGGATATAGGTGGAATGGCAACCAATGGCACAGATTCAGCCACTAACAACCTTGCCTGTGCCTCAATCATACTTTCATCATCACTGCTAGAGTCTGTGGGGACACTAACATCAGAAGGACCGCAGGAGGGGAACGCACCTACATCAACACCTGTGAGGGGCAGACAAGAACTGTACATTACAATCTATACAATAGACACACACACACACACACACACACACACACACACACACACACACACACACACACACACGCACACACGCACACACGCACACACACACACACACACACACACACACACACACACACACACACAGACCAATGCTATGTCACCCAACATGCATGTAATATGACAAAAGGCATGCAACATGCATGTGATACGGCAGACAGCATGCAGCTCAGAGAATAATAGTAATAGTTATCATACATCCCTGGATTGCACACAACAGCATGCATGTGTCATAGCAGAAGGCATGCACATTACACAATTATAGTAGTAGTTAGCATACATTCCTGTGTTACACCATGTAGACCAGCACAGGTTAACAGTACACCTGCCTGATGTGTGGCATATGACCTTGACAATCACATGTAGTATGGCATGTGATCTGCTGACGTGTGCAATGACATGCATACATGTTTAACACAATGGTGTCCTGTTAAATATACAGTGGAGTAATGGTGTCCCGATGCAGGGATATGCTATACTAACATGGACCTTCTGCTGATGCAGTGTTGTCTGTCCACCCTACAGATATAATGCACATTTAGCTGATGTGCATGGCCATTGCAGGGAATCATGTGGCTTCTCTATTGCTATACAGTGTGAGCTACAGACACAGTTCATAGCCATGACTGTGTTCAGATGCAATACATTTATACTGTGGAATGTGACCCACATCACTGAGGTGTATACACACTAAACCATAACGTGGAATGTGTGACACAGGTTACTGAAGGGTATATGGATGACACCCCTGCACATCTGCAACCATATTGTTGCTGCCTGGCAACTATGGCCAGACATGGCAAACTCGTTGGTACACCATGTCCCACATGACATCTGTGTACCACACACACACACACACACACACACACACACACACACACACACACACACACACACACACACACAAGAGGAGCAAGGATGGCAGTGATGTCTGACATCAGCAAGGGGAATGTACTGTATCTGTGGCCTGATGTAGTTGTCTGTGTATGTGTGTGGATACTGTACAGGTGACTGCTGTCATGTTGTGACCCACTCAAGATGTTCAATACATCTTATGAAGTGGATTGATGTCACGCCTACACAAGATGTGCACAGGCCTGTAGGATGTCTACTGTTCCACATCTGCAATATAACCATTACACAAAGGCCATAGCTGGATCATGTGGAGCCAATGTACAACAGGGTGTACACACATGCACATCACTTCTACTGTGTGTGTTGCTTCATGTCTCTGGCCATCCTCCATGGCCAAGTGTGAACATGTGTTGGTTAAATGGTTGTGACGGGCGTCCATTTCACATGTCTGTGTTGTCCCATATGACATACACTCATAGATGTCATATGCTCCACTGACGACAGGGTTATGCAGACAAAGGGTGGTATGTTTGGGATGTGGGATATGTTTTTCAGGATAGTTAGGCAGTGTTGCAGCCAGCCCACTAAATGTCATGGACATGTCAGATAGCACATAACATTGTGTAACATTCATAGCAGGGGTATAATCCACACCGGTGAATCCTATGGACTGGCCATACTCCAGCTCACTGTGTAGTACTGTTTGAATTCCCCACATGTGTAGTTCTGATCTGTAGTACATGTCCCTACAGTGAACAACACCTCCACCATTGTATGCACAGCTGTCCACACATCTGGCAATGACAATTTATGAGGTTTCATGTCGGTGTTTCACATAGTTTGCAATTATTGCACATGGGTAGCCATTGTGATGCATTGCAGGTCCGACCTGTATATTGTGACAGGAACATACATTATGTGTACATGTAGTAAATGGCCACATGGCAGATAGATCTATGCATTAACATGCCTGATAAATAATAACAGTCTCACCTGCAATGGGCTGCTGTCACAGCGGAATGCCAGAGGTACTGAAATAGGAGTGACACAGCAGTATGATCATTATCCACGCCTGTATGATAGCTACAGGGTGCAATGTGCATGTTAACACATACGCCAGTGCAATAGACTATACTATGGATTATGCACATGTGTGCATACACAGAGTAGCATACTATAGTATGCAGCATGTGTGTATACATGCCTTGCATATGATGTTACATTACATATTGTACAGTGACACATGTAACTATATGAAATATAGTTGTTATATGTGCAGTAGTGACTTACCAGGCAACTCCAGGCTCTGTGGTTGAGAGACACCCACCTTCACAATATCAGCTAAGGCTTGTAGATGTTGTTCTGCAGGTGTCCCCAGGTTGGCCAGTAGCTCCTCGGTACATGTGAGTGGGGGCTGGGTTGGTGGCCCACCACCTGTTGCACCTTGTTCCCTGGCGATGGAATTTGCACGCTGTTTTGCCCATCTAATTAGGTCTGTACAGTGTCTGTGCACCTGCTGATAAGTGTGGTTGTGGCCACCAACATCATTAACCCTCCTGAGAAGTTCCTGCCACAGGACATCTCACTGCTGTGCATCCTGTGGCACATGGCGGAACAGTACATGATTATCAAGTAGGTATGGGATGAGGACCTCATCCTCCAAGTGGGTATAAGGTGGCAGCCTTGCACATGGCATACATGGAAGACATAATGATGGAGAGGTCACAGTAGCTCACAGAGACATACAGAGGTACAGCTGAACATACATGTGTATCACATTTATTACGATTAAATAGTTGTCTCTGCAAATCTACATGTCACTGACACCACTGACATGTTTGTGTCACACACATTTGACACTCAATGGTGATCGGATATTATTACCATATATGTGTGTGTCACCTGATGACATTGCTCATACTCCATGTGGATGCTGTCTTGATGTGGGCATGTCTGTTTGCCTGTACTGGTGTTCTTACCTATCAGCACATGCCTGGATGTGTTCACATTAATGCAGTCAACCTTGATGCTGTGTATATGTCACATATAAAGACTTACACTGCCTTAACGGACATGACCTGTGACCCTGCAGACTTGCTCATGGAAGGTTTTACATGTATGTGTTTTGCCATATACATCTACATGGCACTGTACAACAGTTCAACATCCTGCCATGTATCACCTGTGTTGCACATGTGATACACATGGGACATTGGCTAGCCTGATGGTATTTGCAGGGTTGGATATCAACTATAGCATGTACAGTCAAAGTCAACTAGTAGGCTATATGCCCTGGGCCATGTATGAGCCTAGGATGAAAGGTTACCTAGCTGTAGCCAACAGGTGGGTTTCTTGGGCCAGGTCAAGCAGTGCCACATAACTGATCCACAGGGTTAATGATATATTTACCATGCAGTTATCACACCATGTCTGAAAGAGGGGCAATGTGCAGCTTTGCTGGACATGGATGCATAGTATGGCAGGAGTATGTAAAGTGTATGTGACAAGGATCTGTCCAGCATGTGGTGATCCTTGTACTAGGAAGATGGATGTCCATGAAGTATGTGTTTGAGATCAGGATGTATAAGTGTAGCATGTCCAACATCACTGGGTTGGACATGGCTTTATTCAGGTTAGACATCATGCTACACAGTGGAGATGGGGATTGGGAAGGCTGGTGTAGGCCATCTGAACATGGCCAATACCTCTTAAAGGAAATATGTGATCTGATATGGGTCACTTGAGTGTTGAGTATGGCTGAACAATGATCTCTATATTCATGGATGGCACCCTGTCATGATTAGGGTTGCCACTTATGACTACCTGACAGGTGTGGTGACGTAACTATCACAGGAAAGACAACTGTCCAGCTGCATCCCTTACACACAGTGTCCATTATGTTGACCGCTGCCTAGGTGGTAGTTCATGGGTACAGGGTTATTAACATAGGGGTGACAATGCAATATGTAGCTGTCAGATTGTGGCCATATGCCACACACCTCACCCACAAAGCCCCTTCTGTATGTTGACCACAACACTCATTGAGTCAGCTATTGCTCCTAGGTCATAGTCATTTGCATACTTCAATAGGCAGATGCCTTCTGTGTTAGTCTGTGTGGTATAGACTACAATGAGGGGGAGTACAATGAATTAACCCTGTCTTACAGTAGCTGGCACTGGTGTGATGTGCATGTATTATTCAGACAACTTCTGTAGTGTTGGTTCTGCTAGCAGTCTAGTTGCAAAACACTCCTGTGACATAGGAATGTACATCTAGTATACTGAGTGTAGCTGGAACACAGTATGGGTGATAATGTCCTATGACCTGGCAAGGTTATGATATGCTGTGTGAAATCAACCTTACTGTCATCTGCATCTGTACTGCTGACATCAAATAAGTTGATCAAGGTGCATGGCCTTTCAGACCAGACTCAGCAGGGTAATAGTGCAGTAATTCCCATTATCAGTGGTGTCTCCCCCTTTGTGGGTTGTGATAACTGTTGGTGTGCACCATTCAATGTGTACACAGCCTAACATGAAGCTTGATTTTATATGATGTTTATGTGGAGAGCAAATTGTTTTGACATATGTGTATGATACGACCTGGGATGTGGACAGGTCCCATGCAGCCTGAGTGCGGCTTGTACCTGCATAGTTGTGGTAACAGGGGCTCTGTAGTGTACATGGATATATGAATGTGTACCTGTTGGGGGGGACAGTGTGTTTATGTTATCCAAGACCCTATCTGGATGAACAGGTGCTATTTCCGTAGATGCAGTACTTCTCATGCCATAGTGCTGTGAAGCACAGTAGGTCTTGTTGTTGCTATTATGTTTCATGACACAGCTATGGAATCCTCTGTGGTTGGCCTCATAATATGTAGATGATTAGTTTCACAGTAGCTTTGTGTGGCATTATATGGCGTATCTGCATCTTACAGAGGCTGACCATGGGTCATCTTCCACTCATGTGTGTTGACTCTTGCAACAGTTACTTGCTTCTGTGGTACAGTTTAAGGCAGGGTACCACCGGTTTGCTTTCATGTTTGTGTTTGGTAGAATCCTGTTCCTGTTTCAATGGCACAATCACTGCACATATGTGAGTGCTTAAAGTGCATTTGTGTAGGACTCAGCATTTGGATATGCATTGTACATCTGCATGGATGCCATGACAGTCACTACTTCACTCTTAAGGAGCATAAAATTGGCTTTGAAGATTGACCATGTGTGGCATGCTGTTAGCCCTGTTTGTGTGACTATGGTGATCCAGGTCATTGCTGTTGCTGACATCCAACATGCATTGAGCACAGGTGTTGGCACATGATGAGTCTTCCCAGTTCATAATGGGATAGCTGAGTGGCCATGATTATGGTTTCCTGTCTCAAAACTGGTATTCCCCATTACAGCACAATGACAGTTGGGAATTCTGAGGCATGGTGGATGATCTGTCACAAGGTGCATTTTGAATTAAACTTTGGCACAAAGGTAGTTGCTCAGCATAATGCATCTTATGTTGTGCAAGTGCAACTAGTGTGGGAGTGTACATATCCCTCAGGAAGTTGGACACACCTGTGGGCCATGTGTTCCAGTAAAGGGTGATGGCCATGAGGTGAGGTGTATGTTATAACATGGTCATGCAGGGGTGCTCTCCAGAGCATGGAACCATAACTATCACTGCACAGATATGTTCCCCATGTTTCAGATTGCCGTAAGTGAGTCCATATTGAGTACCTGATTTGTATCATTGAGTATCAAGACCCACAATTTATTTCTTGGCTGTCCCTGTTGCACCAGTGGACTTTCACTTGAACTTGGCATGATGAGGGCACTATAGGGGAAGCACAGGCCATTGCTAGTATCCAGATTCTCAGGGGTGACAGGTGCAGGCCCTTTCTGGCAAATCATCATGATCTGTCAACCATTTTATCCCAGGCAGAGAGATGCTGGATACTCTTTGAATTACACCAGTACATTACACGATTGTGGAATACAATCCTTGTCCCTGTACTGCTGCATCATTCTGGCCAATGGCAAAATGCTACCCAGGACTTGGGACATACCTGCATGGGCTACAAGACCTGACAGTTCCTACATGTGTTTCCATGCAGTCAAGGCTACTGCATCACAGGTCCTGCACAACAACATAGAGTATACCAGAGACATGTGTATAGTTCAAAAGTTGGTCTGAGTGTATGGGTATGTGGCTAATCATGGCAGACAGGTAGCTGACAGTATGTTTGCCCTCATATAACTTGGTGTGTAACATAGTGCTAGAGTTTGCATTCACAAATGCATACTGTTGGCCATGTTTCTGGCCACGTGTTCTGAGGAATGACACAATTATGCAAGCTATGTCATACAGTCTTTGTATCCTGTTGTCTGTCTATTCCAACTTGGGAGGCCTCTTGCTTGGCCAGAAACTTAGAGGCCTCTGTGGATGTGTGTGAATTCTGGTGGCATGTGTGTGTGTCCTTACTGTGTTCTGGTAAGGGTATGTGTTGGTTGTGGTGATGGGATGCATGTGTTAACCTACACCTCTTGACTGTCTAGTCCAGTCATGGATATAGATTGGACTGCCTCCAAGCTCACCCCTGTAGCTGCATCCCAAACAATGTATGGGGTGTTGTGTTAGGCAGGTTTGGCAGTGTACATGTCTTAGAGATTGAATTCCCCCAGGATGACCACATACACAAAGCTAACATTAGTAAACACCAGTAGCTGACTAGTGGATATGCCTGTATGAGTATTCAGTACTACAAGTACCATGTACTGTATTCAGTTTACTTACTGCTTATGCAGATGTTTTAGACAGTGATGCTCACAGGTACATATCTGTGTTATGGACGTGGCAACACTAGCTATTACAGGAACATGGTAGCTACCTTTAGTAGCAGTCCCCCTCTGAGGGCCACATCACATCCTGATAGTTGAGTACAGATGTGTGTCAACAGGGCTGTATCCTTGTCTGGGTATATGCCCACATACCCACCAGAACCATGAGCTCTGTTGGCCACAGACACCCACTCCCCACACAGAGTCAAATATCAATAGACTCTGCTGCCAATATCGACATGATCAGGATATGATCAGATAATGTAAGCCATCACCTATGAAGCAGCTATTACACATGGGCAGCAGTTTCCTACATCTTACACTCCTACAGCAGATGTCACACTAGAGTTAAAGATGATATGCACCCTATTTCATTACCAGTACTGTTCACATATTTCCAAGCAGCTGTTAGTCTGCCAATGAGAGGTTAGGCTACACAAACCTAAACATTCAACCAGTGTGTCTCTACTGTCAATATCCACTCTATGTAGGTGTGCACATAGCCATTTGGCACAGCCCTGTAACAGGGGTCAGTACACATTTGCAGAACATGTACACATGTACAGCTGTCATTGCTTGCAAACAATACTAGAGAGGTGGATATTAGGCAATGTGGACCTTTATGCAAGGCTCAAAAGACAAACCCACCACCGTATATAGCACAAGTAACCATAAACTGAGGGTAATGCTACTCAATGCCAGAAGTCTGGACCTCACATTGCATTCACTCGAGGCATTCCTCTGTATGGAGAACATTGATATCTGTGCAGTAACAGGAACCTGGTTTAAGACTCCAGAGAACATCACAGCACTACCGGGCTATAACTCATACCACACCTTTCGGCCACAGAACCCAGACCGAAACACAAATGGCAGGGGTGTATCCATATTCATCAAGGATACTCACACCTCTAGGTTAGTGGTGCAGCATGATGCATCACAGATCATCCAAATGCAACTAACAATGGCCAATAGTGCATTCCAAATTGTAGCTTGCTACAGATCGCCCACCAAGACCCAGGACCCACAATCTGCATTTCCGGAGACACTGGGACATATGAAGGTCCTACCAAACACCCTAATACTGGGTGATTTCAACTACCCAAACATTAACTGGGAGAACTACTCAAGTACTAACTCACTTGCCCAGCGCTTCCACGAATGTATACACTCAAACATCCTGGATCAACTGGTCAACACCCCCACCAGAGGGAACAACATATTGGACCTGGTCATCAGCAACATGGGCAACCAGTGTTCCACACCTGACATCAACCCCTTGCTGGATAGATCAGACCATGGACTAATCACTCTGGATATTCATATTCCACCCACAACCCCAAACAAGAAAACCAATGTGAAATACTTTTCCAAAGCAAACTTCACATTGTTTAAGACCGAGGTTAAAAGGTTCACAGCCCCCACGACAATGGAAAATGCTGACCAGGATGCTGAAACTTATACAAAGGCACTCTATTATCATCTGCAGGAATGCATGGAAATTGCTATCCCAAAGCAAACTAAGACTCACATCTCCAAGAAAAAGAAACCAGTCTGGTGGACCCCTACCATAAACAGGCTCTACAATAGAAGGAGGAAACTAGTACAGATGAGAGCGAAATCCCTAGAAGGAAAGACATCCCTGATCAGTATCAGCAAGACACTATGGTCCCTCATAAATTCTTTCAAGGCTAGCTTGAAAGAGATAATTCCAAGGACGCTAAAGATGACCACAAAGCATTCTTTAGCTATGTCAAGCACCTAAGTGGAAACTCTCAGATCTGCTCTGAGTTGGTGCAGACTGGCAGACAATACACTGAACTGACTGATATTGCCAACATTTTGGCAGACAGGTTCAGTGCAAACTTTACACCCCTCTCACCCCCCAAAAGGCCCATAACCATACCAGAAGAATGTATGACCCCAGCAGTCACCGACACACAGGTTAAAACAGCCCTATCCAAAGCCAAGAACACAGCCTCAATGGGACCAGACAGTGTCCCAGGCTGTGTCTTACAAGAGCTCCAAAATGAACTAACCCCTCATCTAAACACACTGTTTAAACACAGCCTCTCTACAGACTACGTACCCACAGAGTGGTGCACCGCAACAGTTATCACACTCCACAAAGGTGGCGCAACAATGGACCTCGGGAACTATTGCCCTATAAGCCTGACTAGCCTTGTCTGCAAGGCTATGGAGCACATCATCATGGATCTCATTCACAGAGACATTGGGAACCTCCAAACCTTTGACCCCACCCAGTTTGGCTTTGTTAAGGGCAGATCATGCCTCCTAAACCTGGTGAACTTCTTTGAGACAGTTACCAAGGCATCAGATGAGGGTAAGGAGGTCCACACATCCTACCTTGACCTCGCAAAGGCTTTCAACACCATTCCCCATTCTGGTATTATAGACATACCCATCAACCTGAACATTAACCCCTACGTCACGAGATGGTTTGCAAATTGGCTCATGGACAGAACCCACACAGTGAGAGTTGCAGACCCTAGGTCCGATTGTAAACCAGTTACAAGTGGTGTCCCCCAGGGCTCAGTCCTAGGACCCCTCATGTTCGGTATATACTTCTCTGAGGTACAGGCAAGCACAGGAGGATTTTGGCTGAAAACGTTTGCAGACAACTGCAAACTAGGGACCATAAATGAATCCCCAGCTGATACAGACACCCTCCAGAACAGTCTCACTGAGACGGATACCTGGTGTCAATATCATGGCCTCAAGCTGAATGCCAAAAAGTGCATAGTCATCCCCTTTGGAAAAAACAAATTACTCGGGGACGTCCCCTACATACAGAAAAAGTAATAAGGGATCTGGGAATCCAAGTAGATAGCAATCTCTCCTTTGATAACCATATTGCCAAGGTGGTCAGAATATCCTTCTATGTGGCCCCCCTAATCTCAAATGGGTTTGCATCCAGAACAAAGGAGGTCATTGTGACTCTTTACTCATCACTTATTAGACCCATTAAAGAATACAACACCCCATTTGTGATGTACCTTAAAAGACAACTGCAACAGCTTGAAAGACCACAATAGTACCTCACCAAGAGGATTACTGACCTCAAACAGATGACCTATGCAAACCGACTAAAGAAACTCCAGCTGTACTCAGTTGCATACCGCGTACTCAGAGGTGATCTCTGCTTGACATACAAGGCCCATGTCCAACCCAGTATTGATGGATATGCTCCACCTAAACAAAAACCCCTGAGAGCCACTTGCTCTAGGGGTATAAACCTTACCAAAATGATAACTAGGACATGCTGGAGGGATAGATTCCTGAACCAGAGACTCCCCATGCTTTGGAACATGATTCCAATGTACATCAGGCAGGGCCCATCACTAGCACTCTTCAAGAGAAACATTGACGGGTGGATGGCAGACAGAAATGTATCCCGGGGATCACTGCAGTGGCTCTGCTGGACAGAGGCACAGGGAACTAATGGCTCTGCTGTTCAGAAGCACAGGAAACTAACCTAAGGAGGTGGTGGAAGCCAACACACTCTAGCTAGGCTTATAAATGCCCTTGGGTAGACAGCCTAATACCTACCTATGAACCTATGCACCTATTACATGTCTTATGTGCATGGATAGTTAACTAGCCCTTCCATTTTACTTTGCTATCATGCTGATAAACTGTCGGATGACTACAAGTCATATGTATCCTGTTATTGTGTATTGTAAATGCCAATAGACATAACTAAAGTTTGCCTAACATAACAGTAATGCTATGTAAAATGTAATACATATCTGCCTATAATACTGTACATTACACAGTTATTGGCACAATATCCCACAATGCAAATCATAATTGCACAGTAGGCCCACCTTCGACATGTTATTCTCAGTAATAACCCATACATATGCCTACTGTTACAATATATCAACATATAGCACATACCTGTTGGACCAACCCTGCCACTGACAGCGGCTGGAGAGGAATTGTTGGGTTCAAAGCCCTTATATAGCATCTTTTGTGGTGTATGAGGAGTTTGCCTTGTGACCTACAGCAGTAACGCACATAAATACTACAAGCATTACTATGCTCAACAATACATCACTACAAGATAACTGTTTCCACTATATGCATTGCGTACACTTTAATTATTACAGAACAGGTACTACATACACAGACATACTGAGTGTTCTACATACCTTATTATTAACTCGAGGTGTTGTTGACTGTTATTTCAATCTTTTTCAGTTTGTGTTTCAATCTTCTTTGTAATGTTCTGCTGGTATATACAGATGGCTTGAATGTGTGACAAGCCGTCCTTTTATAGTTAGAGATCAGTAACATGTGCTATCCTGATCACCAATTGGTGTCCCAAAGTAGTTAATTACATGCACATCAGCTGTACAGCTACTCCATTAGCCAATACCATGGCAACAGTGGTGAATAATTGAGTACTCCACTTGGGCGTTGTCCCTTTGCCGTACTTGTGAGGAAGATGGCCTGGATGTGTTTTTTGTGATGCATTGCAACAGCTATATGGAGACAAACAGAGATATATTAGCTTCATGACTCTCGTGGATTGTGTGTAATGCCTAGAAGATGTTGTTCTACATGTGAGTACAGCTGTTATTTTTCTGAACATTGCTACTTATGCAGGGTTTGTTTGTACCTGATACTTCTGCAGATGTTTCAGTCTGGCAAGGATGTTTGAGCAGTGTAAGGCTGTATGGCTATGCATATAATGTTAGGAGGTTTACAGTGTGATTACCAGACATCTTTGGTTTGGTGTAAATGAGTATCATACTGCGCTGATAATCAGTAATTGGTAACACTTCCTGGTGTACATACAACCCTCTGAAATGGGATTAGTGCAAACAAACCCTGTAACATCAGCAGCTGTTCCATTGTATTACAGCAACAATTTCACATAGGGCCATGTTAGTGTGTCTCTAACAAGGTATGTTAAGGCTTCAGCAGATGTCGTACAGTGAGCGAATAATTTGTAATGTTATTACAGTATGTATTGTAATTGGTTTGGGTGTGGGGGAGATGGTGGGTGTACATAGCAGATGCAGGTGTGTAGGAACTGCTTTTATACATATTCGGTATGTGTGATGGTTCCTTCCCTATTTGAACACCTATCCTTTAGTGGACTAATACTGTGGTAGTTGCAGGCTGATTCCTTAAGGCACTGTTAAATGGTTCCTGTATAGCATGCAGGTGATGTTAGTCCTCGAATCCTTTCGGCAATACATCAGAATGTAATAAAGTGTGGCTACATTAAAGTTGTCTGTGTATTTCTCTCATAGGTATTTGCAATCATTGGAGATGTGTTGGTGACTGACCCTCTTTGACTCATGTCCATAGCACATATTTGTAATAGTGTATAGGCATATACTCTCCATATCCTTTGTTCATATAGTTTGGTCATGGCGGAATGTGTGATTGCTATGGTCCATGTTATACTTATATATGAACACTTCAACCACTGTATATGGGATACCTACAGAATCCCGAATGCACACAATCCTGACGGCCACAGTACCAGGCCCAGACTCCCAAACCCCACATTACCGAACACTCAAACTCGCGACAGTCAAACTCATGAAAGTAACACAAACACAGAACACGCACACACAGACACACTGCTACCCACCACATCCAAACAAACCATCCTACACTACGCATGAGCAGGGGGGGCAAGCCCCCCTACACCCCTCATGTGGGTGGCTGTGCCCCCCACACCCTCCTACTTTACTATTCTACCTCCGAGATCGCACAGACACACGAGGCAAAGCCACACCCACACATTACAGTCCCACACAAACACACAACACACTCAGAACACATGCTTACACACACTAAAGCCCTCAGAAACACACTTACACACAGTAACCTACCTGAACTGCAACACCAGAAGCACTAACTCACAGTCCCTTAACATTGGGATTTTAAAACTCACGTTTCTGGTGTTTCAATACTGTGGTTTTTCGGTCTTTAAGCCTCAGGATTACACGCATCTGTATGTCAAGCATTCGGTATTTGGTAGGTATCCCATTTATATGTACCTCCATGGTTGTGTAGATGTTGTTAACCTATCTATACATCTACATATATATGTATATCTCTATATATCGGCATATATCCCTCTCTCTCTATATATATGTTGATTTATATATACATATATATATATATATATATATATATATATATATATATATATGGTTTACTATCAAAATGTCGATCGCCCATCGTCGAATGTACATACTGTCTCCTTTGGCTTAAAGCCGTAATGCAGATTCCTCAAGATATCGACATAAAACACCGAACATCGACATTTCCGACTACTACACCACAAAACAAGTGCCACCATGGGTCAAAAGGGGGGCGAGATTATGCATTTCGGAATATTGGTGTTCGTCATTATCAACAATTGCAGTTCGGAGTTCGCGTTAGTGGTGTCGGCAAGGGGCGATCAATATTTTGTCCTATTTCCACACAATCCTCCCTTTTGTGTTTTAACCTGTCTGAATACACAACTGCCGTTGCTACATCTCAGGTAGCTTAGTGGTAGGTTACTGTGAAGATTGTGTACATGGTTGTGTGCTCTAATCCTGGCAGTGGTCATTTTACCTCTCAGAGCAGGCACTGGTAGCGCAAGGGTGATTAATGCACATTTCAGTGGTTGTGAGCGGCTTTGCCCGTGATCTGCGTGATGTTCAGCAAAGGTTAAACCTGTCTGGCGCTTATCCATATAGTCATGTTTAAGCGCCACTTACCGGCACAATAACCCACTAACGACTGCTTAAAAGTGCTTTAATCACCCTGCCTCCAACATTCCTTATTTGGGACCTCAAAATTACGTAACAGCCCTTGAAACCAGGACCATGAACACCACAGTCACTGGCTTTACCACTGAGGCATCTGAGATATGTACAACTTTATGGTGTTTAGTATATACAGTGTACTACAGCCGTTCCTCACTACTGCAAACAAATGTGTAAGTCAGTTGGTGTACATATGTATGATACCTGTTAATATTGTTCATATGTTTGTTGAAGTCAGTGTTGCAATGTGACCTGACAGGGTGTATTATAGATGAGAATGGTTCTTGTTTTGTGTCCTTTTTACATTCTCCTCATACTCCATGTGTACCCCTCCAGTTTACGTATTGAACATCCGACACAGGCCCTTCTTGATGCATATTACGTTAGCCAGCGGTCCTCCCCCACACCAATCTCCACATACACAGAAACCATTGCTTCTATGAGGAATTAGGTTAATATTAATAGTTATAATACCAGAGCTCATGTGTTTTGTGTACACTTCTATCCATTTGGAATGCTTCTGTGTCACAAAGTGTGTTCATAGATGTTTATATATATATATATATATATATATATATATATATATATATGTATACATATTTCTATCTATGTGCACACATCAGTGACATGTGTATATATATATATATATATATATATATATATATATATATATATGGATATATATATATATATATATATATATATATATATATATATATATAGATATATTTAGTATTAATTTGTAACACTTATACATATGTAGACTTGTATATGTTGATTCACACATTACAGTACATTACAATGTACTGTACATATGTACACAAAGTGACTGTTCCATTTATGGTCAGTACTGTGAAATGCCTGTAGTATAAGGTGTAGTCTAACGACCACTAAACATGTATACAGATTAGATGGCTTAGTGGTAGGTCCCAACTATGGTGTGCAAGGTCCAGGATTCAACACCTGCGATGTATTAGACATGTTTTACTACATAATAAGGCTAATTTAAGCAGTTGTAAGCAGGTTTAAAGGTGTTTGTGAGACATTATACCAGCGGTTGTACACAGTTAAACAAACTTTACATCCTACAACCTGTGCATGCAAATATGGCCACTTCTGCTAACTACTCAGGATGTATACATTTCAGTGACGTAACATCTCACTATGTGCTTATATAACATTATGTTGTCTGTTAACTGTACTCTCCAGCACACATGGGTTTATGTGTGTTCCAAATGTTTATTATTCTGAGGAATACTACCTATATATGAAAGCTGTGGTTAAGGTATAATATGTAACATGTAAAACATCTCTGACTTTATTGGGATTTGAACCACGAATGCACAGATATTATGCAAACGCTGTTGCCATTACACTATTGACATTAACGTTCATTCTGCCTATTTCCTATGTCCATGAATGTAAGCTTGGCAACACAACAGGCGGAGCCACCCACACCCAGTGAGCTTCCCGAAATACTGACATGACACATGAATTGAGAGACTATACATTAACATCCTAACTACATTTGGCATAGCCCCTCACTGACACACTTCAGGGGAAACCTCGATGTGTGACTGGGCAACATTATATACACCCCTGGGATCATGTGTCCCAGAAACATACAGCCAGGGTGAGGGGGAGCCACTCCAGTTTTATAGCTGCAAGACCTGTTGGGGAAATTGAATGCTATTGGGTTGTCATGTTAACATGCCCTTTTGAGATCACTATGTGCCCCTATCACCCTACACCACCCCAGTCTTCAACAGCTTCCAGCAACTCTGCTTGGAATCTCTTCATTGGCTATGTTTGACAGAGGCTCAGTTACTTCATCAATGGTGCAGATAAAGCCATCACACTGTAGCTATGCTTCTAAATGCCCTTGGGCAGATAACCTACTACCTATCTGTGAACCTCTATAGTGCAGGCCATCTCCAACATCATATGTGATTATACAGAGTTTTCTGATCACAATATACAGTGTAAAATCACCATGTAGTCAGACAACAGTTAAGTACAGCAAGAGCATACAGACTACTGATAATTAATCACTCCAAAAGCCTATCTTGGAAGCTAGTAGACTTGTATAGGTTTCAGGCTTTGTATTGCTTACCAATAGGTTACCTACAGGAAAGATGGGACACAAGCACATATGGGAAACATGCCTGCAACAATGCCATACCAACTTGCATGTGTCAGCCTAAGGCTTTGGAATGCTGGGCAAGGCTACTGATGCCCCCATAGTGCCGTTTTTACGCAAGTCTCAGAGGTGAATCTCAACTCCATGAACTGCACAATACCGGAATCAATGAGGGTTAGGCTACTCAACACCAGGGATAGTACTCACAACATGCACGCACTCACAGCACCCCTCAGTATGGACAACATCAACATCTGTTTGTGACTGGGACCTGTACAACCCATAACACACATTTCAACCACTGAACATGGACTGGCACAGATGTGGAGGGGGTGTATCCATTTTCATCGGGGATACCTACACCTCCAAGTTAGTGGGGCAGCATGATACCTCTGTGATCATCCATGTGCAGCTAACATCAGCCACGACTGCAATGCAAACTGTGGGCTGCTACAGATAACCCTCCATGACCCAGGTGCACCACTACAACTATCTGGAGTCAGTGGTAAACATGACAGTCCTACCAGACACCCTGATATTGGTCAATGTCGGCTACCCTACACTTAACTGGATAACCTACTCAAGTATTCACTTCCAGGCCCAGCACTTCCTGGGATTTATCTCCTCATATGGCCTGTATCAGTTGGTAGACGGACTAACGAGAGGTGAAAACATACTAGAAGTGGTAATCACCGACATGTGCAACAGGTGCACTACAGCGGAGGTAAACTGGTCACTGTTTAGATCTGAACATGAACTATTCACTGATGTTTTCCACTCCCAACCATCACCCCCACCCAAGGAACACACAGTGAATACCTATCCTACAGCTAAATTCGCAGTACTAATGACAGAGGTGGGAGGGTTCACAGCCCCCACGCTCAGGGATGACACTGCTCAAGATACAGACAGAATTACAAATGCACTCTATAAGCACCTACAAAGATGTATGGGTCATGCTATCAATGGTAAACCAGGACTCGCTACTCCTACACAAGGACACCAGTCTACTGGACCCCTGCAATATACAGGCTATGCAACAGAAGTTGGACAGTAGTCCAGAACAACAGCAAATCCCAAAACATGCAGACATCCGTACCCAGTATTAGTAAGACACTTATGTTACTCATGAAATCATCCAAGGCTGACATCCACAGGTAAATAGGCATGGATTCGGGAGATGACCACAAAGGCTTTTTTGGCTATGTCAAGGATCTAAGCAGTAATACACAGATTTGCACTGTGCTGGTGCAATATTGCACTGAATATACTGACCCTACTGATATCACCAGCACACTTGATACATTCGGTGCAAGCTTCACCCCCTACAGGGCCCACAGCAATACCCAAAATGTACAGTATACCAGACATCAGAGACATACAGGTGGTAATGGCCCTTTCAAATGGCATGACAGAGTGTCAATGGAGGCAGATGGTGTCCCAGACTGCATCCTGCAGACACTACAAGACAAAGTGCCTCCCACCTAATATAGCAATTCAACATCAGCCTCTACACAGGCTACATGCCCATTCAATGGCACATGGCAACAGCTATTCCATTCCACCAAGGTGGTGACACAACTGACCATGGTAACTACCACCCCATAAGCCTGAGTAGCTTGATCTGCACGGCTATTGAGAGCATCCTCATGGCACTCATTAACATAGACAATGGTAACCTCCAGACACTTGACCCAACCCAGATCAGCTTGATTGAGTGCAGATCATGCCTACTGAACCTGTTTAACATCTTACAGTCACCTAGACTTTAGGTGTGGGGTGTGGTAGTTCATACATACTACCTGGACCTCGCCAAGGGTTTTGACACCATTCCCCACTCAGGTATTATTTCTAAACTCACCAGCCAGTACATACACCCATACATCACAGGTTGTTTTGCAAACAGGCTTACACACAGAACCCACATGGTAAGCCTAGCAGCCTCCAGGTCCAACTCTTGACCAGTCACAACTGGTGTCCCACAGGACTCAGTCCTGGGACCCCTACTGTTTGCCATATACTTCTCAGAGGTATGGGCTAACACAGGTGGACTACAGCAGACAGTGTTTGGCGATTACTGCAAACTGGGAGACATAACTGACAGTCCAGCAGTCAAAGACGTCCTTCAAGGGGCCTCACATAGACCAACACAGGGTGTCAGAGTCATGACCTCCAGCTAAAGGCCACATACTGCATGGTTATTCCATTTTGGGAAACTACACACACACATATTAACACATGAGTGGCAGACACTATAATTCAGATGACGTAATGGGTATGTGGGGACTACATTAGATAGTGATCTTTCCTTTGGCAATCATATCTGCGAAGTAGTTAAGACATCCGTCTATGTAGGCCATCTGATTACTTAAGGGTTTGCATCTAGACAGACTGAGGTTATTGTGCCCCTTTACTCATCACTCATCAAGTCCCATCATCGAGTATGATAACCCATTCTGGATGTACCTCAGAAGACACATCCAACAGCTGGAAGGGCCATGAACATACCTCGCCAAGAGGATTAATGGCCTCAGACGTGTCCTATGCTGCCAAACTGCATGAACTCTTGCATTACTCAGTGGCATCTCGTTTACTCAGAGATGATATTTGCTGGCCAACAAAGCCGTGTCCAAGTCAGGCTTAATGGATATGCTCCACCTATGGGAATCCATGTCACAGTGAGCCACACACTGTAATGAGCTACACCTTGCCACAACCATAACTGAAAGATGCTGGAGTGACAGATTCCTGTCACAGGTACTCCCCATGCTTTGGAACTACATCCCTGATTATATGATATGGAGCCCCTCACTAACACTCTAGGGAATCCTTGCAGAGTGGGTGGGGAACAGTGGATACACCCCAGGGATTCCGCAATTGGCTCTGCTCCACAGAGGGACAGGTAGTTAATCAATGGGGTGGCAACAGCAGACACATTTTGGCTAGGCTTATGAATGGCTTCAGGCAGTTAGCCAAGTACCTACCTATGTACCTATGAACCTATACATACAGTATCAACGCATGATGATAGCTTAATTTACTGTTCAGGTATTGACTTACCTTGTGCCAATGGCAGTGTACAATAGTTGAGGTCTGCCTATGTAGGATGCACACAGTAGACCGCCTATACATGACAATTTACAGGTGGTTGTGTGTGTGCCATCCATGTTTACTGTGTGTGCAGGTGGAGAAGGGTGTCAGTCCGTAGGTCCCTACACTGTCAGTGTGTGTGCTATACGTTCCCTCTTTGTCAAGGCATGGGCATAATGGCCAAGCCTCTGTCTGCCTACTGGGGCTGGCACTGGGTGTTCATGGTCTGTGTCCCTCTGTGCCTGTTGGGCCCTTGGCAGTGGTGGTGGGCTATGAGGGCCTTCACCAATCTGTCCCTGCTGCAGCTGTTTCTGCAGGATCATATTGTGTAGCATGGCACATACTATGAAGATGTGGGCACACGTGCTTGGAGAGTACTGCAAGGCTCCACCAGATATGTCCAAGCAACAGAACCATGATTTCAGCATCCCAAACACACACTCTATGATGATACTGGTTTGTACGTGTGCCTCATTATGGCATTCTTGCATGGGTGTGTGTGCATTTCTGATGGGAATCATCATCCATGGTTCCAGTGCATAGCCAGCATCCCCCAACAGGTGGACATATGGGATGTCCCCCCTGGCAAATACCTGATACAGCTGTGAGGCATGCCAGATGTGGGAGTCATGATAGCTTCCATGATAATGCCCTGGGCATGGCACATGACCTGGCAGTTGATGGAGGGGTATCCCTTGCGGTTTGCGCATCGCCTACCCTGCTCACCGGGTGGTGACTTGATGTGTATGTGCATGCAGTCTATTGCACCAAGTACCTCGGGGTAGTCTGCCACATGGTGGAAGAGACACATATTGCTGGCCAACTCCTCCTGCATTTGTCGGAAGTATATGTTCTCATTGGCATGTGGTAACATGGCATCCAGGAACTGGTGGAGTACCCTGGTGGCTGATGCCTGTGAGATCCCCATGATATCCCCAGATGGTCTTTGAAAGGTACCTGTGGCTAGTATTCTCAAGCTTACACATACTTTCATGTCTACTGGGATGGGTTCCCCTCTGTTATTTCTGGCTCTGAGCTGTGGCCGGCACAGCTCAACAAGTTGCTGTATGGTGTCCCTGTCCACACTGTAAAGCTCTACTATCTCCAGATCCTGTAGCGCCTGGCAGGTTACCCTGGGTCTGAACACTCTTCTCCTCCGGTGCCTGAGATGGTTGTCAGCATCATCCTCCACACCACCTTCAGTCTCCAATACATGCTGGTGAATCAAAGCTATGGCAGCCCCTAATATGTACATATTAAAAGTTCCCCGTCTGTATACACCAATGGTGTAGAGTGTCTGGGAATACACAAGTGTGTGTGAGGTGCTTTCACACTTTATACTATTGTGCTATGGATGCTGCTGGTGTAATTGGGTGTGTATGTGCAATTCCAGCTGCAGGGTATCTTAATTATGGGTTTTACAGCAGGTACTGCCATTGTGGGGCCTTTGGTGTTGAATTATGCTTGGCTGCTGTGATTCATCTATTGCCCTTTACTACACTTTTCAACCCGATTCCCCTCCCATTGTCAGGCATGCATCCAGCTGCCGGCTTTCTTGTTTTGTACTTTCCAAACCCAGGATTGTGTTGCAAAATGTGTTATGTATCTGATCTACTGCAAGTTTGCTTTGTTCTGCTGTGACAGTTCTCTTTTCTTTGCAGTACGGCACCTCCCCTTTCCTGTTCTGCAGGTAGCTGCTAGCAGCCTTGTTAGCTGTTGTCAATGGCCCACTCTGGGTTCCTAGGTGTTAATTACTCATTTGTACTCCAATTACCATGCTACAGCATTTCCTTATTTTTTTCCTGTATCCTGCCTGTTTCAGCTCTGGTGCGCGCCTCGCACAGCCGTTTACCGGGTTTCGAGCGTGTTTTCATCTACGTTCACATGCACATTCAGTTACCTTCTGTGCTCTCAGCTAAGTAAAGCTATGGCTACTTTAACACGCCCCTATCCTGCAGCTTTGCTTAGCAACAGGCAAACCAGATTAGCAATGCTCCAATGTGCTTACAGCTAAGGTGGTACACCCCTCTCTTGATGTCATCTTTATCTCCAGGCCACACCTTGGTGTTGTACTGCTATGCTGTGAGGTACATCCTTATGCCAGCGGGGATTTTGTGATTCAGTATTACTCCTCTCATTTGCATGGCATTGCCTACTAATTCCTAGTTACCGCGCAGAACACTGTCACAGCCCCTTAGCAACCCTTGCGCCATGGTGTGGTGTAGCATTCGTGCCATTGACTATTATGGGGAATTCATGAAATGTGTTACATTGCAGTTTTATTCCATATAATTATATTTTCATTGTGATCCTGTTTGCGCACTGATGCCCTGCGATTTAACTTCGCTTTAGTGTGGGCATGACATTAAATGTTCTTTTTTATATGTTATGTATGTTTTTTTTATGCCAATGGCTATATATTTAGCCATTGGCATATATTAACAGTATAATACGTGAGTTTGGTCCACTGTCATAGCTCCGATTTTATGTTTGAAAAATGTAAACCGTTTTTTTCAGTTTACATTTCTGCATGCTTACACTACGCCTGCACCACTTCTTGAATCTCTATATACCTTCATTTGCATGCTACGCTGCTGTGCATGGGGTAATTAGCATACATGCGCCAGGAGCTGTGTGGGTGTGGCATACGCAGGTAGTGCATGTGGACACAGATCATACCTGAATCACTTGGCGGCCATATTTGGTGTTAGATCACCGACGCTACGCCTACTCCTGGCGCAAGCTTCATGAATCCCGGGGAGAGAGTGCTGATGCTAGGACCAAAGAGATTTCAGATACCACTGTATGTTTTTTTTTGTGGAGTCTTGCCAGGGGTGTCATGAGAATCACAGATGCCATAAGACCCAAAATTCTGAGGTATTCCCTTGCAGTGACCTAAGTCTGAGTGGAAAAACCTTAGAATTAGATCTAGATAAAAATGTATTTTTCCTTTGGAAGAAAAGCTCTTTGATCTGAGGTATCTAGGTGACATATAATAAAACAAAGTTTTCGGATTCAAAAATCCTTCATCAGTGTGATACAAGTTTAAAACACAACACATTCCATATACACAGTTTAATTAAATTCAAAATAAAGCACATAACACAACCAAACCTATCAGAACTACAATGCAATTAAGATTAATCAGCACTGCTCAACATTTAAAAAGATAGAACACTTTCATCATATATATAAAGCACATAACATATATATGCAAAGAATATGTGCAAAGGATTGAATAAAAATATATACATATATATATATATATATATATATATATATATATATATATATATATAGATATATATAGATATAATATATATATGTATATATATAGATATATATAGATATATGGTAACAGATAAAAATAACTCGAGGGTAAGATTGGGAGCAGAAGAGAAAAATTGAAAAAACAAAATACTCTCAATGAACACAGGACTTAGCTTTAATAAAAAAAAAAACTTTTTCTTTTATTTTTTTTATTAAAGCTAAGTCCTGTGTACATTGGGAGTATTTTTTTTTCATATATAGATATATTACTACTAAACTTTATAATCTTATTTAACATATTGTTCTTTCTGTTTTAAAATGGGTTTCAAAGTAACCTGTTTATTTAGTCCAGGATACATGTCTGCCTGAGGACGTATTATCCATTAATATTCTTTGGTACCCAACCTATTATTTATATCACCACATCTGGTACTTGGATATACCAATTCTATAACTCTAAATAAAAACGTATGTGTATTATCATACTCCTGTATGTGTTGTGCCAAGGAGTTTGTTTCCACTTTCCTACATATATCCAATTTATGTCCTATGATTTTATTGCTCATCCTTCTACTTGACTTGCCTATATAGAACCCTGAACATTGACAACAAGTGGCTAAATAAACAATTGAAGCAGTATTACAAGTTGCATCAACTTTAAAACTATATTCCTTGTTACTAACCGGATGTCTACATACATTAGATGTACATATATCACCATAACATGAACAATTGTGACATGGCAAAGTTCCTTTCTTATTAAAAGTAAGACGCTTCCTTTGATTTAAAGTGAAATCCTTATAGCACAAATGCTGCTTCAAATTGCTACAATTTTTATATGTAAAAGAGGGTCTATCACCTAGCCACCTCTCATAGCTTTTAATATATCCCAGTTCTGTCTAATAATATTTTCTATTGGGTTACTTGCCCTACTATGGGCTATTAGATATCTTAGAGGTTGTGATTCATGTTCAGATCCATTACATGAATTTCTATCATCCCAATATGAAAAATACGGTTTAGCCTGATCATGCCTTAAATCCAATACATTACTTCTAACTTCCTGTAATTCATTCGCATTGTATCCCCTTGCTAGGAAATCCTCTGTCATTTGTGCCATTTGATTAATGCACATATGATCCGTATTCAATCTATTAACTCAGAGGTACTGACCTTTAGTAATATTCTTAAATGTACGTCTCGCATGCATACTTCTCTTATGTAAATGCTTATTAACATGGACATCCTTCTTAAAAATAAGCTAGTGCTAAACCCTTCCCCATCATATTGTAACCTAATGTCCAAGAATTGTATTTCATTAGGAGAAGTACACATTTCAAATTTCAAAAAAATGTGTAGTCTGATTTAAATACACAAGAAATTCATCCAATTCAGTATGGTCACCATGCCACATCAAAAAACCATTATCTACAAAATGTTTGTAGAAAAGAATCTTGGATGAAAAAAGGTTGTTAGTACCAAACACATTCATTTCTTCCCACTTTCCCAATGTCAAATTTGCATATGTACTTGCAATTGCAGTGCCCATAGCAGCGCCAGATAATTGATGGTAAACTTGCTTATTAAAGAAAAATATATTATTTTCTAACGTGTTCTAAAAGCTCACAAAACATCTCAATTTGTCTTGCATTATAATGCCCATATTCACGTATAACTTCCCTCACTTTTTCAACACCATAAGTGTTAGGGATCACAGTGAATAGAGATTTTATATCAAGTGTGACTAATAAAAAGTCCTTCATATTGTTAGAACTAGACCATTAAAAGAGTTTCCTGAGAAAATCACCAGTATCCTTTATATAACGGGGAATAAAATTTAAAAAACCTTTCAAAATATCTTGTAGGTATACAGATATGGGCTCAGTAGCCCAACCCCTTCCAGAAACTATCTGTCTCATAGGTGGTTTGTGTATTGACTTATGAATTTTGGGAAGACAATATAGCACAGGAATAAATAGGACATAGGACAGTAAAATAATTGAATTTTACAATATCAATATCATTCATAAGCTGTAAGTCATAGATACACATATTGATTCTACTAATAATACTATTTATATTTCTCTCATCAAGTAGTTTAAAAGTTTCTTAATTGAGAATCAGGTCATTCATTGCATTAGTGGGCTGGATTCATGAAACCTCCATGTAAGACGTAATATGTCTTACTCGGCGGCTGCAGTTGAACGGTATGACGTCACCATGCCATGAATATTCATGAGGGCACGCTGACTCATCCGTAACTCTTACATGGACTGAGTAGGCAAGCAGGGGGCATGTCCGACTGCTGAGCAGTCTAAAAGTCCACGCCCCTGCAAGGTTTTAAAAAGCATAATGTCAACAGACAAGAGCGAGTCCGCTCAAATGTACATGCACCCAACACCACACTCCCTGACATTGTAAACCCCCATCAGAGTTATAAAATGGAAACAATTATTATTTTTTTTAAATCCACGATATAGCTGCCCGTATTTGCACTTGTTTGCGCGGGTGTGCCCATTGCTTAACCACAGTTAGCAATTGTGACATTGAAGAGCATATAAGAACTACTTATGCAAATTAATCCAAATAGCAATAGTGTAATGGTAGAGTGTATGCACAAAGAGAAGGCATTCACAGTTTGAGTCCCAGCACTCCCCTTCTTATTTATGTTTTAAATCAGTATTTGAAATAATACCAGACAAATATGATTAAAATGTTATTAAAAGCAGTGACATGGCCAATGTATCAGCGAACAAAATATATATTTTTAAAAGACCCAGATATATAATAGCCTAACATTAAGCAACATTTTACACAGCTAAACAGAGGTGCCCATAGTTTAATAGCGCTATACCCATCTAAACAGAGGTGCCCATAGTTTACTAGTGCTTTATCCAGTTAAACAGAGTTGCCCATAGTTTAATAGTGCTTCACCCAGCTAAACAGAGTTGCTTATAGTGTAATAGCACTTTACCCAGTGCAATAGAGTTCCCCAAAGGTTAAAAGCACTTTACCCAGTGCAATGTGTTTGTGAGGACGTGCGCACCGCGCCAACCAGGGCACCGTAGGGCATCGGGGAGCAACATAGAGCTAGGTTGCTTAAACGCAGCCACACCCCCTAGCCTGTCTAGACAGTATTAAAATAAAAGAGTGACGAGGTTCGAGCCCAGGACCCTGTGCATCATAATCAAACCACAGAACCACTAAGCCATGGCAGCTTAGGAGAAACAGCCACTATTAGCATACATATACATAGAAATGGTAGATTAACCATTACTAAGCAGGTCTGCAGTCAGCTTAGAATTCTCAAAAATGGCCAATCACAAAAAAGTGCGGGAAATGTGACATATTTAAGCCCCATAGGTGGGAATACTCACCATAACTGATTGTGGTACCCACTTGCAGTCAGGATGGCAGGCATCGGAGAGGGTAATCACTTTAGAGCGCAAAGGTGGGCATTGAGGAGTCTAAATATATGGTTGGCTCCTAGTCCACCAACATGAAGGCCGACTCATGCAGGGCCAGGTTCAATGGGGAGCATACAAGGCAGAGGCGTGGAACCAGTTGGCACATGATCTTACCAGTGCCACAGGCATTCCCAGGACTGGTGAGCAGGTCCGTCACCACCATGCGGACCTGAAGCATCGAAAGGAGGACCAACTGAACCGATGGATCCAGGAGGCCCGTCATATGCCCAATGCCCCACTACTGAGTAAGTATCCATGTAATTAAGTATGTAAGAAATGCTATCCTAGCCTATAGTATGGATAGGTATGTTCCAATATCCCTTCATTTATATTACAGCTGCAGGTGTTCATTCCGCGAATCGGCAAGCCTATGCTGATAGACTGTTAAGGCTGTGCCACCAGGCAGGTTAGTAATTATTCAGCTGGTATTATTATAGAATATAAGTGAGACAGCCTGTAAAAGAGTTCAGTGTTGTAACCCAGTAATAAAGGTCAAATAAGCCTAGAATAAAGCTTCTGTTAGTATTCTAAGATCAGATAAGTGATGCAGCCTGAAAAACAGTATTGTAATCCATTAATAAAGAGTAAACAAGTCTCAAATAGAGTTTCCACCTGTATTGTGATATCAGATAACTGCTTCAGCCTGAAATGAGTGTTCTAATCCATCAATAAAGGACAGACAAGTCTTGAATACATCCTTGTATATACTGTCATATGAAATAAGTGAGTCAGCTGGAAAGGATTGTTGTAACCCAGTAATAAATGTTAATAAAGCCTGGAATTAAGTACCATCCTGAAATGTAAATATAAAATAAGTGAGAGTGTGAGAAATAGTTTGAAGCTACCAATAAAGGTGTAAGAAGTCTAGAATAAAGGTATACTGCATGCACTACATAATGAAATGAATGAGACAGCCACAACCAAAGAGTGAAATGTTTTAATAAAGTACAATACCTGGACTGTGTCTATCCCACATTTTGGATATGTTGTTGTACCCTTGCATTATGGAGATAGTATGGTTGTATGAAATGCTGAACATCCACAGTTGTCTAGACCCATATAAACTGGCTGATGGGAATGCCAGTATCTCAGAAGAATATTTATAGTCCTCAACTGTTTCATGTATAGTATGTACATGTTAATCCGGTACATGAGCAGCTTGTGCTTGTGATCCCACAAATGTCAGTGTGTTGCTAGAACTGTACATAACTGCTCAAATGTAGCAGGATACTTTACCTGAACACAGCCAGATATGAACATATAGGAATACAAATGGAATGTATATTAATGTAGCAGTAACATCTCCATCAGCAACATTTCTAAGGTTACATACAGGGAACTGTACTAATACATGTAGGGGATATATATCTGCATCTAGTAGGGATGTACAGTATACGTATAGGTATTTTAAGTTGTTAATGTAATATTTTACCACCCTATGTTATGTTCACAAATGATGCCATTCCACACCAAACTGGGTATGTGTATTCACAATTAATTCCTATGGACATTTGTCCTGTTAGTTTATACATATCTGCATGTATGTTGATGCATGTGCCCTCTTCACATATCCAAACCTGATGGCCTGTTGCCACCAATCAACCCTGCATGCTGTTGGAATGTCCACTGTTGTTCTAAATATGCATGTGTTATGCTTGCTGATCAACGTTTGGAATTCATGTGTGTTTGGTTAATGGGAATACTAATGCATGCTGTTACAACTAATTTGGAATGGTGTTGTTTGTTACTAACTCAAAATGCCATTAAATACTGCTAAACATAGGACAACTGGGAAGGCGGGTCCCAGCGGACCCACCTCTCCCACCTCAGCTGGCGATTGCACCTGGCACCAGTGCCCAGCCCGGGACCTCCTCCTCCGGTGGCCCTGTGCCACCTTCAGGTGGAAGCACTGCAGGGGATGGGGCTTGCCCCCCCTCTGCAAGCGTGGCCAGAGGAGAGCCTCCACTTACCCTCCAAAGGGTCCGGTCTGTGGTGCGTAGTGAGATCAGGCATTCCATGACTGATCCCCTATGCCAGCTTGAGGTGAGAGTGGCACAACTCACGGGTGTGTCTGCCCCTCCTATCCAACCCCCAGCACAGCCTCAGCCTGGGCTGTGAAGGCACAGTGGTAACTGCCCATGGGTGAGGATCTCAGTTCCACTGTTGCATCTGTGGGCTCATGGGCTTGCGATATCCAAATATCCGTCCCCGTCAATTGTGTGTACCCACCACATGTGTCATACTCTGCCCCTGTATGCGTCTTGTTTGTCTTGTCTTTTAACCTCCCCAACCCACCTCCCTCAATATTCCTACTTCCTTTACCTCACATTCCACTCTTACCTGAAAAAAAAAATAAAAAGGGCAATCTGTACCCGCAAAAAAATTACGCCCCATACATAGCTGCCCATTTCGCACACATGTCTGCTGGACATGTAAACTGATAATTACAATTGGCTGTACAACATACTTTGTTGTCCTCACTCCTCTCTCAGGGGTGGAAGGTTTCAAATCTCACTCTAAATTTCTAACATATGCACAGCTGTTGCTGGTAAAGAATTGGGCAGCTATGGGCCTTCCCTACATCCTTCCTGCACATCCCGAGCTTGTTTTCCTACTGTCCTACCCTCTTTGTGCCCCCTTTTTTACCACTTTCCTATTTCCCCATTTTCTTTACTTTAAAAGAAATTAGCGCGGGTGTTAGCGGGAGTAAGCACTTTTAAGCAGTAGTCAGCGGGTATGCGCTTGTGTGCCCTTAGCTAAGCATAGCTAAACGTCCCGCAAACTCACGCAAACCTGTTTACAACTGCTTAAAAGTGCCTTAGTCACTCTGTATGAAAAGGCCTGCAGTCTGCTCATCAGCAAAATAAAATACCCCTGTCAGTCTCGAAACCCGGAAACACTCGACTGCATGAATTACCACTGAGCCACAGCAGATATACAATAACTTGGTGCTGTAATAAATATATCATGCATTACTATGAGGGAATGTAAAGGGAAAATAGGAATGCCATAACACAAATCTTGTACTGTGGGCCTTAACCAGCAGGTGTTGTTGAATTGCATGACATGACTATGAAAAGAGAATCAGCCATGCTAGTAGGGAATAAGGTTACAGTAGCAGCTTACAAACCTCACACAGCATCAGAGCAGGATACACACTGGCATATTAGCATAGGTCACAGGCTAGACCTCCCAACAGTGACTGCTCTACAGTGATGACCCTGATTAGTAAACAAACGTTAGCTGTGCCCCTCTGACTCCCTGTGAAATGTACTAACAGTAGACAGAAAGGTGTTGAATCTCACTTCATAACAAATGTCAATAAGTGAGAGTAGACACCGCTTGCACATCAGAAAAGGTGTAGTAATAGAAATGCTCTGAATCACCCAAAGTCTGAACTGAAAAATGTCACAACTATATCACAGGTGTATCCCAGTTATATGTACCTTTCCCTGAGGCTGTTCAAATATATACGTGAGAGTATCTGAGGCCTGAAAGAGTCAGAAACACACAGACATATCAGCTTGTCTGCTGTTACACACTCTGCAAATAGCTGTAGAATGAATTCCACAAGCATGCCCTTATGTAGAAGTACAACACAGAAATAGCAAAAGATGTAGCCATGTACTGCTAGCAACCACCTGTGACAATGACATTGTTCAGGTGCTGAAAAGACTGCTGTGGCGCACAGTCAAAGAATACTAGGCTGACCTCTGTCTACCATATGGATATGTCCACAGGTGGGAGCTACTCAGACAGACTACAAGCCTTCATAGACTTACAGGTACACAGCAACTCTGCATGTTCAGCAAGATAAACATCACACGATAATAAATAATGCACACTGCAGTTCTGCACCCCTACCCAAAGGTACTATAAACCTGCGTAGTCAGGCACAACTAAGGGTGTAGGTAGGCATACACAGTACAGAAATATGTCCAGTCATCCTGAGCAGACTGTGCTAATGCCAACACAAACCCCAAACTGTTCAGATGTGAGTAACGTACTAATGACAGTATAGCTGTTCACAAACAGTGCATGTGCCTGATATTCATAATTGGTAGTGCAACATACTTAGATGTCCTCACCACTCTCTCAGGGGTGGAAGGTTTCAAATATCCCACCTAATGTATTGCATATGCACAGCTGTTGCTGGTAAACAAATGGGCAGCTACGGACCTTCTCCACACCCATCGTGTACATCCCAAGCTAGTTTCTCTACTGTCTTCCCCTCTTTGAGCACCCTTTATCACCACATTCCTATCTCCCCATTTACTTTTCTGTCAAAGACATGAGCGCTGGGGTTAGCGGGAGTGAGCACTTGTAAACAGTAGTAAGCGGGTTTGCACCAGTGTGCGCATGTGTGTGCCTAGCTTAGCATTGCTAAGATATGATAAGCTCCGCCAAGCTTAGCTTACTATTGCTAACATAAAATGAGCTAAGCTTAGCTTAGTATTGCTAAAATACAATAAGCTAAGCTAAGCATTGCTTAGCATTGCTAAGCGTCCGCAAACCCACGCCAACTCGCTTACAACTGCTTAAAAGTGCCTTTGTCACTCGGTATGACAAGGCCCTTGTATTGCTCAGCAGCAAAATAAAGCATCCTTGTCAGTCTCAAACCCCACACCTTGGACTCACCAGTCTGCATGATGTACCACTAAGCCGCAGCATATATACAATAACTTGGTGCTGAAAGAAATATAACATGCATTACAAGGAGTGCATGTAAAGGGAAAATAGGAAAGCCATAGGAATACATTGCAATAAAGAAATATAACATGCATTACAAGGACTGAATGTAAAGGGAAAATAGGAAAGCCATAGGAATACATTGCAATAACTACTGTTGTATGCCAGTTAATTCCCTAATTCCAAAAGAAAGTACATACTCCCATGTATCCAGTGTTAGCTTACACACTGAGAAGAGTGTACTTGAAGAAACAGTCAGTTTTAGTACAACATGCATTTCACTGGCTACAACCCAGCTTCAGATATGAGACATATACCAACCTTCTGACTGACACAACAGTGTCCACAGCAAACAAGCATGGTTCCCACCTTGCAAAACTGAAAGGCCTATGCCTACCTAACCTATCATTTTATAGCAGTGTCCTGAAATCACAGTGAGAACTGCAGTTACCACACAGCAGGCTGCATGCAATTACTAAATGGTGGGCACCAATTGGTGCAGAGGCCATCACATGCACATGTGCAGATACCTAAAAAAGCAGCCTGTACTTGCTGTCCACACATGCAATAATATCACTGCAGCAACTGGAGAGTGAGAGAGAGAGTGAGAGAGACAGACAGACAGACAAACAGTTGGAGAGACCAAACAAACAAACAAAAAAACAGAGGCAGTTGGAGACACCGACCAACCAAAACAAAAAATAAAACATACAGAGGCAGTGGAGGACACCAACCTAAACAAATAAAAATAAAAAAAACATCAACAGGTACAACAGACTGAGGTGAGAAATACAAAGGTAAGGTATGTAACACAGATGTATTTGCTGGCATCCGAATGATGTGTCTGAAAAGTACTCTACATTCTGTGAACACTCCTTATGTGGTAGCAGTCCGTATCTATATGTATATGCAGATGTGCATAGGGCAAGGGACATACTGCAACTGTTAGTGAAGGCTGGACATGTATATGTATTTGAAGGTTGCTATGTGCACATATCTATGTAGGTTGTAGTGTTTGGCATTGAAAACAGAAAGCAGTGCAGGTATATGTCATGTGGTGGTTAAATGCTGTGGGACTGAGTTACAGCCAGTGAGGTCTGCTACGGCTATACAGCCTGAGGACAGCGAAACGCATTCTGCACAACACTATGCAATATTATTACATAATCGTATGTCTCACAACTGTTCCATAATTGATATTCCCACCATGAAAGGTGGCCAGTATATCTGCATATATGTGCATGTATATGTACAGCAGTGGCTGTTTACAAGTATGTGTGTGTATATATATATATATATATATATATATATATATATATATATATATATATATATATATCTATATCTATATATATATATATATATATATATATATATATATATATATATATATATATATATATATATATATATATATATATATATATATATATATATATATATATATATATGTGATATATATATATATATATATATATATATATATATATATATATATATATATATATGTATATATATATAGATATATGCATATATACATATATAGATATATATAGATATGTGGCTAAAGATATGGCACAGACATATTCTATCTAACAAAATTAATCCTAAGGCCACTCCCTTCTTATCACCTACTTCCTTGAACAGCCTAAAACTATCCTCTCTACTGAAACACCAAATAAAACGTTTCCAAAAACTGATTAAGGACATTAATCTTCAACTTATTTTACCCTTTTTTCAACCAATACACCTCAACCCAAATCTTAAAATCAACAACAAGATGATAGATCTTGCTGATTTCCCTCTCATCAAAGACCTTAAAGTATGGGATATTCTTAAACATAAATCTCTGTCTCTTGCCGAACTACGATTAACCCTCAAGGTTAATAACAAGTATTCAGTTATCCTACGTCAACTCAGGGAACTTATTTCTTCACAAACCAATAATACAGTCCCTGATATACAGCTAATGGATAAACTAAACCTAATTATTAATACAATTGCTAGTAATAATAAAACAATCTCTTCGTCATACAAATTACTACACCCATTACTTTACAAAGGAAACTGTCTATTTTCCAAATACTGGGACAATCAAAATCCCCTTATTACAGAGGATCAAAAAATACTAGCCATAAAAACTAGCATTGAATTATCCCCCTTCAAGAAATTCTTATACACTCAACTGATGTTGAATAACAACGCCTACCTTACCCCTGCAAGAATTAACAAATTTAACTCTAATAGCTCTCCGTTATGTACATGCTGTTCAGGTGCGAGAGCTGACCTTTTACATATTATGTGGCACTGCAATAACTCCCATAAACTTTGGTGTTCTCTCAAAGTGCGTCTCAAAAAAATGGGTTATTATAGCTCCACTCTTTCATGGGAAACGGCTATTCTAAATATCCCCCCTCATGGCCTGCCTAAATTTCATATCCATATCCTAATAACGTTTTGTTTCCTCATAAAACTCTACATCACCCATAACTGGTTGGATCGCACCAAATTATGTTGGCGGGGATTTAAAAATATGGCCATTAAATATATCTCGGCCCAGAAGTTTATCATAAATGGACCTAAGAAGAGAGCCTACTTCAGTAAACTTTGGAAAAGCCTGTTTGAAGTAATCCTATGTGACTAAGCTATGGCTAACCTACAAATATCCCTTTATCCCTGTTCTTTTTTCTCTCCCTACATACTGCACCCCTTGTTCTGAGGGTTTCTCCCTCCTAAGACAAGCCATAAGTAGGGCTGTTATTATCCAATTGTACAAATAGTTGCACTGTTGCTTTCACCCTTGTTCAGTATTGGTAGCTTTGTAAATATTGTTTAGTTTGGTTTTGGCTGTTAGTTTGTGTACTATGCATACTGCAAGATATTGTACTTTTTCTACGTTCATTTTAAACATGCCCTTTGTCCCCCTTTTTTTTTTTTTCTTTTTTGTACTAATGTTGTTGCAAACCACTATGTGTGTAATATTTGTGTATTTCTCATGCGTGTACCATCATAAGTATGCATGGTTTTATTACAAAAAATAAAAATTATTTTTGAAAAAAAAAAAGATATATATAGATATATAGATATGTAGATATATAGATATATACATATATAGAGATATATACATATATAGAGATATATATGGATATATACAGACATATATGGATATCTATGGATATATATAGATATCTATGTAGCTGATAATCAGTAATTGGTAACACTTCCTGGTGTATATACAACCCTCTGAAACAGGATTAGTGCAAACAAACCCTGTAACATCAGCAGCTGTTCCATTGTATTACAGCAACACTTTAACATAGGGCCATGTTAGTGTGTTTCTAACAAGGTATGTTAAGGCTTCAGCAGATGTCGTACAGTGAGCGAATAATTTGTAATGTTATTACAGTATGTATTGCAATTGGTTTGGGTGTGGGGGAGATGGTGGGTGTACATAGCAGATGCAGGTGTGTAGGAACTGCTTTTATACATATTCGGTATGTGTGTGAGGGTTCCTTCCCTATTTGAACACCTATCCTTTAGTGGACTAATACTATGGTATTTGCAGGCTGATTCCTTAAGGCACTGTTAAATGGTTCCTGTATAGCATGCAGGTGATGTTAGTCCTCGAATAGGTATTTGCAATCATTGGAGATGTGTTGGTGACTGACCCTCTTTGACTCATGTCCATAGCACATATTTGTAATAGTGTATAGGCATATACTCTCCATATCCTTTGTTCATATAGTTTGGTCATGGCGGAATGTGTGATCGCTATGGTCCATGTTATACTTATATATGAACACTTCAGCCACTGTATACGGGATACCTACAGAATCCCGAATGCACACAATCCTGACGGCCACAGTACCAGGC
Organism: Protopterus annectens; assembly: GCF_019279795.1. Classification (NCBI taxonomy): domain Eukaryota; kingdom Metazoa; phylum Chordata; order Ceratodontiformes; family Protopteridae; genus Protopterus; species Protopterus annectens. Next base: position 1,307,502,460 of record NC_056733.1, read on the forward strand.
CCAGACTCCCAAACCCCACATTACCGAACACTCAAACTCGCGACAGTCAAACTCATGAAAGTAACACAAACACAGAACACGCACACACAGGCACACTGCTAACCACCACATCCAAACAAACCATCCTACACTACGCATGAGCAGGGGGGGCAAGCCCCCCTACACCCCTCATGTGGGTGGCTGTGCCCCCCACACCCCCTACTTTACTATTCTACCTCCGAGATCGCACAGACACACGAGGCAAACCCACACCCACACATTACAGTCCCACACAAACACACAACACACTCAGAACACACGCTTACACACACTAAAGCCCTCAGAAACACACTTACACACAGTAACCTACCTGAACTGCAACACCAGAAGCACTAACTCAAAGTCCCTTAACATTGGGATTTTAAAACTCGCGTTTCTGGTGTTTCAGTACTGTGGTTTTTCGGTCTTTAAGTCTCAGGATTACACGCATCTGTATGTCAAGCATTCGGTATTTGGTAGGTATCCCATTTATATGTACCTCCATGGTTGTGTAGATGTTGTTAACCTATCTATACATCTACATATATATGTATATCTCTATATATCGGCATATATCCCTCTCTCTCTATATATATGTTGATTTATATATATATATATATATATATATATATATATATATATATATATATATATATTTTACTATCAAAATGTCGATCGCCCATCGTCGAATGTACATACTGTCGACTCCTTTATGCGAAAGCCAGAATGCAAATTCCTCAAGATATCGACATAAAACACTGAACATCGACATTTCCGACCGCTACACCACAAAACAAGTGCTTCCATGGGTCAAAAGGGGGGCGAGATTATGCATTTTGGAATATTGGTGTTCGTCATTATCAACAATTGCAGTTCGGAGTTCGCGTTAGTGGTGTCGGCAAGGGGCGATCAATATTTTGTCCTATTTCCACACAATCCTCCCTTTTGTGTTTTAACCTGTCTGAATACACAACTGCCGTTGCTACATCTCAGGTAGCTTAGTGGTAGGTTACTGTGAAGATTGTGTACATGGTTGTGTGTTCTAATCCTGGCAGTGGTCATTTTACCTCTCAGAGCAGGCACTGGTAGCGCAAGGGTGATTAATGCACATTTCAGTGGTTGTGAGTGACTTTGCCCGTGATCTGTGTGATGTTCAGCAAAGGTTAAACCCGTGTGGCGCTTATCCTCGTAGTCATGTTTAAGCGCCACTTACCGGCACAATAACCCACTAACGACTGCTTAAAAGTGCTTTAATCACCCTGCCTCCAAAATCCCTTATTTGGGACCTCAAAATTACGTAACAGCCCTTGAAACCAGGACCATGAACACCACAGTCACTGGCTTTACCACTGAGGCATCTGAGATATGTACAACTTTATGGTGTTTAGTATATACAGTGTACTACAGCCATTCCTCACTACTGCAAACAAATGTGTAAGTCAGTTGGTGTACATATGTATGATACCTGTTAATAATGTTCATATGTTTGTTGAAGTCAGTGTTGCAATGTGACCTGACAGGGTGTATTATGGATGAGAATGGTTCTTGTTTTGTGTCCTTTTTACATTCTCCTCATACTCCATGTGTACCCCTCCAGTTTACGTATTGAACATCTGACACAGGCCCTCCTTGATGCATATTACGTTAGCCAGCGGTCCTCCCCCACACCAATCTCCACATACACAGCAACCATTGCTTCTATGAGGAATTAGGTTAATATTAATAGTTATAATACCAGAGCTCATGTGTTTTGTGTACACTTCTATCCATTTGGGATGCTTCTGTGTCACAAAGTGTGTTCATAGATGTTTATATATATATATATGTATACATATTTCTATCTATGTGCACACATCAGTGACATGTGTATATATATAGATATATATATATGGATAAATATATATATATATATATATATATATATATATATATATATATATAGATAGATAGATAGATAGATATATTTAGTATTAATTTGTAACACTTATACATATGTAGACTTGTATATGTTGATTCACACATTACAGTACATTACAATGTACTGTACATATGTACACAAAGTGACTGTCCCATTTATGGTCAGTACTGTGAAATGCCTGTAGTATAAGGTGTAGTCTAACGACCACTAAACATGTATACAGATTAGATGGCTTAGTGGTAGGTCCCAACAATGGTGTGCATGGTCCAGGATTCAACACCTGCGATGTATTATACATGTTTTACTACAGAATAAGGCTAATTTAAGCAGTTGTAAGCAGGTTTAAAGGTGTTTGTGAGACATTATACCAGCGGTTGTACACAGTTAAACAAACTTTACATCCTACAACCTGTGCACGCAAATATGGCCACTTCTGCTAACTACTCAGGATGTATACATTTCAGTGACGTAACATCTCACTATGTGCTTATATAACATTATGTTGTCTGTTAACTGTACTCTCCAGCACACATGGGTTTATGTGTGTTCCAAATGTTTATTATTCTGAGGAATACTACCTATATATGAAAGTTGTGGTTAAGGTATAATATGTAACATGTAAAACATCTCTGACTTTATTGGGATTTGAACCACAAATGCACAGATATTATGCAAATGCTGTTGCCATTGCACTATTGACATTAATGTTCCTTCTGCCTATTTCCTATGTCCATGAATCCTATGTGTAAGATTGGCTACACAACAGGCGGAGCCACCCAGACCCAGTGAGCTTCTTGAAATACTGACATGACACATGAATTGAGAGACTATACATTAACATCCTAACTACATTTGGCATAGCCACTCACTGACACACTTCAGGGGAAACCTTGATGTGTGACTGACCAACAGTATATACACCCCTGGGATCATGTGTCCCAGACACATACAGCCAGGGTGTGGGGGAGCCACTCCAGTTTTATAGCTGCAAGACCTGTTGGGGAAATTGAATGCTGTTGGTTTGTCATGTTAACATATCCTTTTGAGATCACTATGTGCCCCTATCACCCTACAGCACAGCAGTCTTCAACAGCTTCCAGCAACTCTGCCTGGAATCACTTCATTGGCTATGCTTGACAGAGGCTCAGTTACTTCATCAATGGTGCAGATAAAGCCACCACACTGTAGCTATGCTTCTAAATGCCCTTGGGCAGATAGCCTACTACCTATCTGTGAACCTCTATAGTGCAGGCCATCTCCAACATCATATGTGATTATACAGAGTTTTCTGATCACAATATACAGTGTAAAATCACCATGTAGTCAGACAACAATTAAGTACAGCAAGAGCATACAGACTACTAATACTTAATCACTCCAAAAGCCTATCTTGGAAGCTAGTAGACTTGTATAGGTTTCAGGCTTTGTATTGCTTACCAATAGGTTACCTACAGGAAAGATGGGACACAAGCACAGATGGGAAACATGCCTGCAACAATGCCATACCAACTTGCATGTGTCAGCCTAAGGCTTTGGAATGCTGGGCAAGGCTATTGATGCCCCCATGGTGCCATTTTTACGCAAGTCTCGGAGGTGAATTTCAACTCCATGAACTGCACAATAGCGGAATCAATGAGGGTTAGGCTACTCAACACCAGGGATAGTACTCACAACATGCACGCACTCACAGCACCCCTCAGTATGGACAACATCAACATCTGTTTGTGACTGGAACCTGTACAACCCATAACACACATTTCAACCACTGAACATGGACTGGCACAGATGTGGAGGGGGTGTATCCATTTTCATCGGGGATACCTACACCTCCAAGTTAGTGGGGCAGCATGATACCTCTGTGATCATCCATGTGCAGCTAATATCAGCCACGACTGCAATGCAAACTGTGGGCTGCTACAGATAACCCTCCATGACCCAGGTGCACCATTACAACTATCTGGAGACAGTGGTAAACATGACAGTCCTACCAGACACCCTGTTATTGGTCAATGTCGGCTACCCTACACTTAACTGGATAACCTACTTGAGTATTCACTTCCAGGCCCAGCACTTCCTGGGATTTATCACCTCATATGGCCTGTATCAGTTGGTAGACGGACTAACGAGAGGTGAAAACATACTAGAAGTGGTAATCACCGACATGTGCAACAGGTGCACTACAGCGGAGGTAAACTGGTCACTGTTTAGATCTGATCATGAACTATTCACTGATGTTTTCCACTCCCAACCATCACTCCCACCCAAGGAACACACAGTGAATACCTTTCCTACAGCTAAATTCGCAGTACTAATGACAGAGGTGGGAGGGTTCACAGCCCCCACGCTCAGGGATGACACTGCTCAAGATACAGACAGAATTACAAATGCACTCTATAAGCACCTACAAAGATGTATGGGTCATGCCATCAATGGTAAACCAGGACTCGCTACTCCTACACAAGGACACCAGTCTACTGGACCCCTGCAATATACAGGCTATGCAACAGAAGTAGGACAGTAGTCCAGAACAACAGCAAATCCCAAGACATGCAGACATCCGTAACCAGTATTAGTAAGACACTTATGTTACTCATGAAATCATCCAAGGCTGACATCCACAGGTAAATAGGCATGGATTCGGGAGATGACCACAAAGGCTTTTTTGGCTATGTCAAGGATCTAAGCAGTAATACACAGATTTGCACTGTGCTGGTGCAATATTGCACTGAATATACTGACCCTACTGATATTACCAACACACTTGATACATTCGGTGCAAGCTTCACCCCCTACAGGGCCCACAGCAATACCTAAAATGTACAGTATACCAGACATCAGAGACATACAGGTGGTAATGGCCCTTTCAAACGGCATGACAGAGTGTCAATGGAGGCAGATGGTGTCCCAGACTGCATCCTGCAGACACTACAAGACAAAGTGCCTCCCACCTAATATAGCAATTCAACATCAGCCTCTACACAGGCTACATGCCCATTCAATGGCACATGGCAACAGCTATTCCACTCCACCAACTGACCATGGTAACTACCACCCCATAAGCCTGAGTAGCTTGATCTGCACGGCTATTGAGCGCATCCTCATGGCACTCATTAACATAGACAATGGTAACCTCCAGACACTTGACCCAACCCAGATCAGCTTGATTGAGTGCAGATCATGCCTACTGAACCTGTTTGACATCTTACAGTCACCTAGACTTTAGGTGTGGGGTGTGGTAGTTCATACATACTACCTGGACCTCGCCAAGGGTTTTGACACCATTCCCCACTCAGGTATTATTTCTAAACTCACCAGCCAGTACATACACCCATACATCACAGGTTGTTTTGCAAACAGGCTTACACACAGAACCCACATGGTAAGCCTAGCAGCCTCCAGGTCCAACTCTTGACCAGTCACAACTGGTGTCCCACAAGACTCAGTCCTGGGACCCCTACTGTTTGCCATATACTTCTCAGAGGTATGGGCTAACACAGGTGGACTACAGCAGACAGTGGTTGGCGATTACTGCAAACTGGGAGACATAACTGACAGTCCAGCAGTCAAAGACGTCCTTCAAGGGGCCTCACATAGATCAACACAGGGTGTCAGAGTCATGACCTCCAGCTAAAGGCCACATACTGCATGGTTATTCCATTTTGGGAAACTACACACACACATATTAACACATGAGTGGCAGACATTATAATTCAGATGACGTAATGGGTATGTGGGGACTACATTAGATAGTGATCTTTCCTTTGGCAATCATATTTGCGAAGTAGTTAAGACATCCGTCTATGTAGGCCATCTGATTACTTAAGGGTTTGCATCTAGACAGACTGAGGTTATTGTGCCCCTTTACTCATCACTCATCAATCCCATCATCGAGTATGATAACCCATTCTGGATGTACCTCAGAAGACACATCCAACAGCTGGAAGGGCCATGAACGTACCTCGCCAAGAGGATTAATGGCCTTAGACGTGTCCTATGCTGCCAAACTGCATGAACTCTTGCATTACTCAGTGGCATCTCATTTACTCAGAGATGATATTTGCTGGCCAACAAAGCCGTGTCCAAGTCAGGCTTAATGGATATGCTCCACCTATGGGAATCCATGTCACAGTGAGCCACACACTGTAATGAGCTACACCTTGCCACAACCATAACTGGAAGATGCTGGAGTGACAGATTCCTGTCACAGGTACTCCCCATGCTTTGGAACTACATCCCTGATTATATGATATGGAGCCCCTCACTAACACTCTAGGAAATCCTTGCAGAGTGGGTGGGGAACAGTGGATACACCCCAGGGATCCCGCAATTGGCTCTGCTCCACAGAGGGACAGGTAGTTAATCAATGGGGTGGCAACAGCAGGCATATTCTGGCTAGACTTATGAATGGCTTCAGGCAGTTAGCCAAGTACCTACCTATGTACCTATGAACCTATACATACAGTATCGACGTGTGATGATAGCTTAATTTACTGTTCAGGTATTGACTTACCTTGTGCCAATGGCAGTGTACAATAGTTGAGGTCTGCCTATGTAGGATGCACACAGTAGACCGCCTATACATGACAATTTACAGGTGGTTGTGTGTGTGCCATCCATGTTTACTGTGTGTGCAGGTGGAGAAGGGTGTCAGTCCGTAGGTCCCTACACTGTCAGTGTGTGTGCTATACGTTCCCTCTTTGTCAAGGCATGGGCATAATGGCCAAGCCTCTGTCTGCCTACTGGGGCTGGCACTGGGTGTTCATGGTCTGTGTCCCTCTGTGCCTGTTGGGCCCTTGGCAGTGGTGGTGGGCTGTGAGGGCCTTCACCAATCTGTCCCTGCTGCAGCTGTTTCTGCAGGATCATATTGTGTAGCATGGCACATACTATGAAGATGTGGGCACACATGCTTGGAGAGTACTGCAAGGCTCCACCAGATATGTCCAAGCAACAGAACCATGATTTCAGCATCCCAAACACACACTCTATGATGATACTGGTTTGTGTGTGTGCCTCATTATGGCGTTCTTGCATGGGTGTGTGTGCATTTCTGATGGGAATCATCATCCACGGTTCCAGTGCATAGCCAGCATCCCCCACCAGGTGGACATATGGGATGTCCTCCCTGGCAAATACCTGATACAGCTGTGAGGCATGCCAGATGTGGGAGTCATGATAGCTTCCATGATAATGCCCTGGGCATGGCACATGACCTGACAGTTGATGGAGGGGTATCCCTTGCGGTTTGTGCATCGCCTACCCTGCTCACCGGGTGGTGACTTGATGTGTATGTGCATGCAGTCTATTGCACCCAGTACCTCGGGGTAGTCTGCCACATGGTGGAAGAGACACATATTGCTGGCCAACTCCTCCTGCATTTGTCGGAAGTATATGTTCTCATTGGCATGTGGTAACATGGCATCCAGGAACTGGTGGAGTACCCTGGAGGCTGATGCCTGTGAGATCCCCATGATATCCCCAGATGGTCTTTGAAAGGTACCTGTGGCTAGTATTCTCAAGCTTACACATACTTTCATGTCCACTGGGATGGGTTCCCCTCTGTTATTTCTGGCTCTGAGGTGTGGCCGGCACAGCTCAACAAGTTGCTGTATGGTGTCCCTGTCCACACTGTAAAGCTCTACTATCTCCAGATCCTGTAGCGCCTGGCAGGTTACCCTGGGTCTGAACACTCTTCTCCTCCGGTGCCTGAGATGGTTGTCAGCATCATCCTCCACACCACCTTCAGTCTCCAATACATGCTGGTGAATCAAAGCTATGGCAGCCCCTAATATGTACATATTAAAAGTTCCCCGTCTGTATACACCAATGGTGCAGAGTGTCTGGGAATACACAAGTGTGTGTGAGGTGCTTTCACACTTTATACTATTGTGCTATGGATGCTGCTGGTGTAATTGGGTGTGTATGTGCAATTCCAGCTGCAGGGTATCTTAATTATGGGTTTTACAGCAGGTATTGCCATTGTGGGGCCTTTGGTGTTGAATTATGCTTGGCTGCTGTGATTCATCTATTGCCCTTTACTACACTTTTCAACCTGATTCCCCTCCCATTGTCAGGCATGCATCCAGCTGCCGGCTTTCTTGTTTTGTACTTTCCAAACCCAGGATTGTGTTGCAAAATGTGTTATGTATCTGATCTACTGCAAGTTTGCTTTGTTCTGCTGTGACAGTTCTCTTTTCTTTGCAGTACGGCACCTCCCCTTTCCTGTTCTGCAGGTAGCTGCTAGCAGCCTTGTTAGCTGTTGTCAATGGCCCACTCTGGGTTCCTAGGTGTTAATTACTCATTTGTACTCCAATTACCATGCTACAGCATTTCCTTATTTTTTTCCTGTATCCTGCCTGTTTCAGCTCTGGTGCGCGCCTCGCACAGCCGTTTATCGGGTTTCGAGCGTGTTTTCATCTACGTTCACATGCACATTCAGTTACCTTCTGTGCTCTCAGCTAAGCAAAGCTATGGCTACTTTAACACACCCCTATCCTGCAGCTTTGCTTAGCAACAGGCAAACCAGATTAGCAATGCTCCAATGTGCTTACAGCTAAGGTGGTACACCCCTCTCTTGATGTCATCTTTATCTCCAGGCCACACCTTGGTGTTGTACTGCTACGCTGTGAGGTACATCCTTATGCCAGCGGGGATTTTGTGATTCAGTATTACTCCTCTCATTTGCATGGCATTGCCTACTAATTCCTAGTTACTGCGCAGAACACTGTCACAGCCCCTTAGCAACCCTTGCGCCATGGTGTGGTGTAGCATTCGTGCCATTGACTATTATGGGGAATTCATGAAATGTGTTACATTGCAGTTTTATTCCATATAATTATATTTTCATTGTGATCCCGTTTGCGCACTGATGCCCTGCGATTTAACTTTGCTTTAGTGTGGGCATGACATTAAATGTTCTTTTTTATATGTTATGTATGTTTTTTTATGCCAATGGCTATATATTTAGCCATTGGCATATATTAACAGTATAATACGTGAGTTTGGTCCACTGTCATAGCTCCAATTTTATGTTTGAAAAATGTAAACCGTTTTTATCAGTTTACATTTCTGCATGCTTACACTACGCCTGCACCACTTCTTGAATCTCTATATACCTTCATTTGCATGCTATGCTGCTGTGCATGGGGTAATTAGCATACATGCACCAGGAGCTATGCGGGTGTGGCATACGCAGGTAGTGCATGTGGACACAGATCATACCTGAATCACTTGGCGGCCATATTTGGTGTTAGATCACCGACGCTACGCCTACGCCTGGCGCAAGCTTCATGAATCCCGGGGAGAGAGTGCTGATGCTAGGACCAAAGAGATTTCAGATACCACTGTATGTTTTTTTTTGTGGAGTCTTGCCAGGGGTGTCATGAGAATCACAGATGCCATAAGACCCAAAATTCTGAGGTATTCCCTTACAGTGACCTAAGTCTGAGTGGAAAAACCTTAGAATTAGATCTAGATAAAAATTTATTTTTCCTTTGGAAGAAAAGCTCTTTGATCTGAGGTATCTAGGTGACATATAATAAAACAAAGTTTTCGGATTCAAAAATCCTTCATCAGTGTGATACAAGTTTAAAACACAACACATTCCATATATACAATTTAATTAAATTCAAAATAAAGCACATGACACAACCAAACCTATCAGAACTACAATGCAATTAAGATTAATCAGCACTGCTCAACGTTTAAAAAGATAGAACACTTTCATCATATATATATAAAGCACATAACATATATATGCAAAGAATATGTGCAAAGGATTGCATAAATAAATATATATATATATATATATATATATATATATATATATATATATATATATATATATATATATATATATATATATATATATATATGTATATATATATATATATAGATATATATAGATATAATATATATATGTATATATATAGATATATATAGATATATGGTAACAGATAAAAATAACTTGAGGGTAAGATTGGGAGCAGAAGAGAAAAATTGAAAAAACAAAATACTCTCAATGAACACAGGACTTAGCTTTAATAAAAAAAAACCTTTTTCTTTTATTTTTTATTAAAGCTAAGTCCTGTGTACATTGGGAGTATTTTTTTTTCATATATAGATATATTACTACTAAACTTTATAATCTTATTTAACATATTGTTCTTTCTGTTTTAAAATGGGTTTCAAAGTAACCTGTTTATTTAGACCAGGATACATGTCTGCCTGAGGACGTATTATCCATTAATATTCTTTGGTACCCAACCTATTATTTATATCACCACATCTGGTACTTGGATATACCAATTCTATAACTCTAAATAAAAACGTATGTGTATTATCATACTCCTGTATGTGCTGTGCCAAGGAGTTTGTTTCCACTTTCCTACATATATCCAATTTATGTCCTATGATTTTATCGCTCATCCTTCTACTTGACTTGCCTATATAGAACCCTGAACATTGACAACAAGTGGCTAAATAAACAATTGAAGCAGTATTACAAGTTGCATCAACTTTAAAACTATATTCCTTGTTACTAACCGGATGTCTACATACATTAGATGTACATATATCACCATAACATGAACAATTGTGACATGGCAAAGTTCCTTTCTTATTAAAAGTAAGACGCTTCCTTTGATTTAAAGTGAAATCCTTATAGCACAAATGCTGCTTCAAATTGCTACAATTTTTATATGTAAAAGAGGGTCTATCACCTAGCCACCTCTCATAGCTTTTAATATATCCCAGTTCTGTCTAATAATATTTTCTATTGGGTTACTTGCCCTACTATGGGCTATTAGATATCTTAGAGGTTTTGATTCATGTTCAGATCCATTACATGAATTTCTATCATCCCAATATGAAAACTACGGTTTAGCCTGATCATGCCTTAAATCCAATACATTACTTCTAACTTCCTGTAATTCATTCACATTGTATCCCCTTGCTAAGAAATCCTCTGTCATTTGTGCCATTTGATTAATGCACATATGATCCGTATTCAATCTATTAACTCAGAGGTACTGACCTTTAGTAATATTCTTAAATGTACGTCTCGCATGCATACTTCTCTTATGTAAATGCTTATTAACATGGACATCCTTCTTAAAAATAAACTAGTGCTAAACCCTTCCCCATCATATTGTAACCTAATGTCCAAGAATTGTATTTCATTAGGAGAAGTACACATTTCAAATTTCAAAAAAATGTGTAGTCTGATTTAAATACACAAGAAATTCATCCAATTCAGTATGGTCACCATGCCAAAATCAAAAAACCATTATCTACAAAATGTTTGTAGAAAAGAATCTTGGATGAAAAAAGGTTGTTAGTACCAAACACATTAATTTCTTCCCACTTTCCCAATGTCAAATTTGCATATGTACTTGCAATTGCAGTGCCCATAGCAGCGCCAGATAATTGATGGTAAACTTGCTTATTAAAGAAAAATATATTATTTTCTAACGTGTTCTAAAAGCTCACAAAACATCTCAATTTGTCTTGCATTATAATGCCCATATTCACGTATAACTTCCCGCACTTTTTCAACACCATAAGTGTTAGGGATCACAGTGAATAGAGATTTTATATCAAGTGTGACTAATAAAAAGTCCTTCATATTGTTAGAACTAGACCATTAAAAGAGTTTCCTGAGAAAATCACCAGTATCCTTTATATAACGGGGAATAAAATTAAAAAAACATTCAAAATATCTTGTAGGTATACAGATATGGGCTGAGAAGCCCAACCCCTTCCAGAAACTATCTGTCTCATAGGTGGTTTGTGTATTGACTTATGAATTTTGGGAAGACAATATAGCACAGGAATAAATAGGACATAGGACAGTAAAATAATTGAATTTTACAATATCAATATCATTCATAAGCTGTAAGTCATAGATACACATATTGATTCTACTAATAATACTATTTATATTTCTCTCATCAAGTAGTTTAAAAGTTTCTTAATTGAGAATCAGGTCATTCATTGCATTAGTGGGCTGGATTCATGAAACCTCCATGTAAGACGTAATATGTCTTACTCGGAGGCTGCAGTTGAACGGTATGACGTCACCGTGCCATGAATATTCATGAGGGCACGCTGACTCATCCGTAACTCTTACATGGACTGAGTAGGCAAGCAGGGGGCATGTCCGACTGCTGAGCAGTCTAAAAGTCCACGCCCCTGCAAGGTTTTAAAAAGCATAATGTCAACAGACAAGAGCGAGTCCGCTCAAATGTACATGCACCCAACACCACACTCCCTGACATTGTAAACCCCCATCAGAGTTATAAAATGGAAACAATTATTATTTTTTTTAAATCCATGATATAGCTGCCCGTATTTGCACTTGTTTGCGTGGGTGTGCCCATTGCTTAACCACAGTTAGCAATTGTGACATTGAAGAGCATATAAGAACTACTTATGCAAATTAATCCAAATAGCAATAGTGTAATGGTAGAGTGTATGCACAAAGAGAAGGCATTCACAGTTCGAGTCCCAGCACACCCTTTCTTATTTATGTTTTAAATCAGTATTTGAAATAATACCAGACAAATATGATTAAAATGTTATTAAAAGCAGTGACATGGCCAATGTATCAGCGAACAAAATATATATTTTTAAAAGACCCAGATATATAATAGCCTAACATTAAGCAACATTTTACACAGCTAAACAGAGGTGCCCATAGTTTAATAGCGCTATACCCATCTAAACAGAGGTGCCCATAGTTTACTAGCGCTTTATCCAGTTAAACATAGTTGCCCATAGTTTAATAGTGCTTCACCCAGCTAAACAGAGTTGCTTATAGTGTAATAGCACTTTACCCAGCGCAATAGAGTTCCCCAAAGGTTAAAAGCACTTTACCCAGTGCAATGTGTTTGTGAGGACGTGCGCACCGCGCCAACCAGGGCACCGTAGGGCATCGGGGAGCAACATAGAGCTAGGTTGCTTAAACGCAGCCACACCCCCTAGCCTGTCTAGACAGTATTAAAATAAAAGAGTGACGAGGTTCGAGCCCAGGACCCTGTGCATCATAATCAAACCACAGAACCACTAAGCCATGGCAGCTTAGGAGAAACAGCCACTATTAGCATACATATACATAGAAATGGTAGATTAACCATTACTAAGCAGGTCTGCAGTCAGCTTAGAATTCTCAAAAATGGCCAATCACAAAAAAGTGCGGGAAATGTGACATATTTAAGCCCCATAGGCGGGAATACTCACCATAACTGATTGTGGTACCCACTTGCAGTCAGGATGGCAGGCATCGGAGAGGGTAATCACTTTAGAGCGCAAAGGTGGGGCATTGAGGAGTCTAAATATATGGCTTGGCTCCTAGTCCACCAACATGAAGGCCGACTCATGCAGGGCCAGGTTCAATGGGGAGCATACAAGGCAGAGGCATGGAACCAGTTGGCACATGATCTTACCAGTGCCACAGGCATTCCCAGGACTGGTGAGCAGGTCCGTCACCACCATGCGGACCTGAAGCGTCGAAAGGAGGACCAACTGAACCGATGGATCCAGGAGGCCCGTCATATGCCCAATGCCCCACTACTGAGTAAGTATCCATGTAATTAAGTATGTAAGAAATGCTATCCTAGCCTATAGTATGGATAGGTATGTTCCAATATCCCTTCATTTATATTACAGCTGCAGGTGTTCATTCCGCGAATCGGCAAGCCTATGCTGATAGACTGTTAAGGCTGTGCCACCAGGCAGGTTAGTAATTATTCAGCTGGTATTATTATAGAATATAAGTGAGACAGCCTGTAAAAGAGTTCAGTGTTGTAACCCAGTAATAAAGGTCAAATAAGCCTAGAATAAAGCTTCTGTTAGTATTCTAAGATCAGATAAGTGATGCAGCCTGAAAAACAGTATTGTAATCCATTAATAAAGAGTAAACAAGTCTCAAATAGAGTTTCCACCTGTATTGTGATATCAGATAACTGCTTCAGCCTGAAATGAGTGTTCTAATCCATCAATAAAGGACAGACAAGTCTTGAATACATCCTTGTATATACTGTCATATGAAATAAGTGAGTCAGCTGGAAAGGATTGTTGTAACCCAGTAATAAATGTTAATAAAGCCTGGAATTAAGTACCATCCTGAAATGTAAATATAAAATAAGTGAGAGAGTGTGAGAAATAGTTTGAAGCTACCAATAAAGGTGTAAGAAGTCTAGAATAAAGGTATACTGCATGCACTACATAATGAAATGAATGAGACAGCCACAACCAAAGAGTGAAATGTTTTAATAAAGTACAATACCTGGACTGTGTCTATCCCACATTTTGGATATGTTGTTGTACCCTTGCATTATGGAGATAGTATGGTTGTATGAAATGCTGAACATCCACAGTTGTCTAGACCCATATAAACTGGCTGATGGGAATGCCAGTATCTCAGAAGAATAGTTATAGTCCTCAACTGTTTCATGTATAGTATGTACATGTTAATCCGGTACATGAGCAGCTTGTGCTTGTGATCCCACAAATGTCAGTGTGTTGCTAGAACTGTACATAACTGCTCAAATGTAGCAGGATACTTTACCTGAACACAGCCAGATATGAACATATATGAATACAAATGGACTGTATATTAATGTAGCAGTAACATCTCCATCACCAACATTTCTAAAGTTACATACAGGGAACTGTACTAATACATGTAGGGGATATATATCTGCATCTAGTAGGGATGTACAGTATACGTATAGGTATTTTAAGTTGTTAATGTAATATTTTACCACCCTATGTTATGTTCACAAATGATGCCATTCCACACCAAACTGGGTATGTGTATTCACAATTAATTCCTATGGACATTTGTCCTGTTAGTTTATACATATCTGCATGTATGTTGATGCATGTGCCCTCTTCACATATCCAAACCTGATGGCCTGTTGCCACCAATCAACCCTGCATGCTGTTGGAATGTCCACTGTTGTTCTAAATATGCATGTGTTATGCTTGCTGTTCAACGTTTGGAATTCATGTGTGTTTGGTTAATGGGAATACTAATGCATGCTGTTACAACTAATTTGGAATGGTGTTGTTTGTTACTAACTCAAAATGCCATTAAATACTGCTAAACATAGGACAACTGGGAAGGCGGGTCCCAGCGGACCCACCTCTCCCACCTCAGCTGGCGATTGCACCTGGCACCAGTGCCCAGCCCGGGACCTCCTCCTCCGGTGGCCCTGAGCCACCTTCAGGTGGAAGCACTGCAGGGGATGGGGCTTGCCCCCCCTCTGCAAGCGTGGCCAGAGGAGAGCCTCCACTTACCCTCCAAAGGGTCCGGTCTGTGGTGCGTAGTGAGATCAGGCGTTCCATGACTGATCCCCTATGCCAGCTTGAGGTGAGAGTGGCGCAACTCACGGGTGTGTCTGCCCCTCCTATCCAACCCGCAGCACAGCCTCAGCCTGGGCTGTGAAGGCACAGTGGTAACTGCCCATGGGTGAGGATCTCAGTTCCACTGTTGCATCTGTGGGCTCATGGGCTTGCGATATCCAAATATCCGTCCCCGTCAATTGTGTGTACCCACCAC
This sequence comes from Protopterus annectens, assembly GCF_019279795.1. Classification (NCBI taxonomy): domain Eukaryota; kingdom Metazoa; phylum Chordata; order Ceratodontiformes; family Protopteridae; genus Protopterus; species Protopterus annectens. Next base: position 1,307,517,957 of record NC_056733.1, read on the forward strand.
ATGTGTCATACTCTACCCCTGTATGCGTCTTGTTTGTCTTGTCTTTTAACCTCCCCAACCCACCTCCCTCAATATTCCTACTTCCTTTACCTCACATTCCACTCTTACCTGAAAAAAAAAAAGGGCAATCTGTACCCGCAAAAAAATTACGCCCCATACATAGCTGCCCATTTCGCACACATGTCTGCTGGTCATGTAAACTGATAATTACAATTGGCTGTACAACATACTTTGTTGTCCTCACTCCTCTCTCAGGGGTGGAAGGTTTCAAATCTCACTCTAAATTTCTAACATATGCACAGCTGTTGCTGGTAAAGAATTGGGTAGCTATGGGCCTTCCCTACATCCTTCCTGCACATCCCGAGCTTGTTTTCCTACTGTCCTACCCTCTTTGTGCCCCCTTTTTTACCACTTTCCTATTTCCCCATTTTCTTTACTTTAAAAGAAATTAGCACGGGTGTTAGCGGGAGTAAGCACTTTTAAGCAGTAGTCAGCGGGTATGCGCTTGTGTGCCCTTAGCTAAGCATAGCTAAACGTCCCTCAAACTCACGCAAACCTGCTTACAACTGCTTAAAAGTGCCTTAGTCACTCTGTATGAAAAGGCCTGCAGTCTGCTCATCAGCAAAATAAAATACCCCTGTCAGTCTCGAAACCCGGAAACACTCGACTGCATGAATTACCACAGAGCCACAGCAGATATACAATAACTTGGTGCTGTAATAAATATATCATGCATTACTATGAGGGAATGTAAAGGGAAAATAGGAATGCCATAACACAAATCTTGTACTGTGGGCCTTAACCAGCAGGTGTTGTTGAATTGCATGACATGACTATGAAAAGAGAATCAGCCATGCTAGTAGGGAATAAGGTTACAGTAGCAGCTTACAAACCTCACACAGTATCAGAGCAGGATACACACTGGCATATTAGCATAGGTCACAGGCTAGACCTCCCAACAGTGACTGCTCTACAGTGATGACCCTGATTAGTAAACAAACGTTAGCTGTGCCCCTCTGACTCCCTGTGAAATGTACTAACAGTAGACAGAAAGGTGTTGAATCTCACTTCATAACAAATGTCAATAAGTGAGAGTAGACACCGCTTGCACGTCAGAAAAGGTGTAGTAATAGAAATGCTCTGAATCACCCAAAGTCTGAACTGAAAAATGTCACAACTATATCACAGGTGTATCCCAGTTATATGTACCTTTCCCTGAGGCTGTTCAAATATATACGTGAGAGTATCTGAGGCCTGAAAGAGTCAGAAACACACAGACATATCAGCTTGTCTGCTGTTACACACTCTGCAAATAGCTGTAGAATGAATTCCACAAGCATGCCCTTATGTAGAAGTACAACACAGAAATAGCAAAAGATGTAGCCATGTACTGCTAGCAACCACCTGTGACAATGACATTGTTCAGGTGCTGAAAAGACTGCTGTGGCGCACAGTCAAAGAATACTAGGCTGACCTCTGTCTACCATATGGATATGTCCACAGGTGGGAGCTACTCAGACAGACTACAAGCCTTCATAGACTTACAGGTACACAGCAACTCTGCATGTTCAGCAAGATAAACATCACACGATAATAAATAATGCACACTGCATTTCTGCACCCCTACCCAAAGGTACTATAAACCTGCGTAGTCAGGCACAACTAAGGGTGTAGGTAGGCATACACAGTACAGAAATATGTCCAGTCATCCTGAGCAGACTGTGCTAATGCCAACACAAACCCCAAACTGTTCAGATGTGAGTAACGTACTAATGACAGTATAGCTGTTCACAAACAGTGCATGTGCCTGATATTCATAATTGGTAGTGCAACATACTTAGATGTCCTCACCACTCTCTCAGGGGTGGAAGGTTTCAAATATCCCACCTAATGTATTGCATATGCACAGCTGTTGCTGGTAAAGAAATGGGCAGCTATGGACCTTCTCCACACCCATTGTGTACATCCCAAGCTAGTTTCTCTACTGTCTTCCCCTCTTTGAGCACCCTTTATCACCACATTCCTATCTCCCCATTTACTTTTCTGTCAAAGACATGAGCGCTGGGGTTAGCGGGAGTGAGCACTTGTAAATAGTAGTAAGCGGGTTTGCACCAGTGTGCGCATGTGTGCGCCTAGCTTAGCATTGCTAAGATATGATAAGCTCCGCCAAGCTTAGCTTACTATTGCTAACATAAAATGAGCTAAGCTTAGCTTAGTATTGCTAAAATACAATAAGCTAAGCTAAGCATTGCTTAGCATTGCTAAGCGTCCGCAAACCCACGCCAACTCGCTTACAACTGCTTAAAAGTGCCTTTGTCACTCGGTATGACAAGGCCCTTGTATTGCTCAGCAGCAAAATAAAGCATCCTTGTCAGTCTCAAACCCCACACCTTGGACTCACCAGTCTGCATGATGTACCACTAAACCGCAGCATATATACAATAACTTTGTGCTGAAAGAAATATAACATACATTACAAGGAGTGCATATAAAGGGAAAATAGGAAAGCCATACGAATACATTGCAATAAATAAATATAACATGCATTACAAGGACTGAATGTAAAGGGAAAATAGGAAAGCCATAGGAATACATTGCAATAACTACTGTTGTATGCCAGTTAATTCCCTAATTCCAAAAGAAAGTGCATACTCCCATGTATCCAGTGTTAGCTTACACACTGAGAAGAGTGTACTTGAAGCAACAGTCAGTTTTAGTACAACATGCATTTCACTGGCTACAACCCAGCTTCAGATATGAGACATATACCAACCTTCTGACTGACACAACAGTGTCCACAGCAAACAAGCATGGTTCCCACCTTGCAAAACTGAAAGGCCTATGCCTACCTAACCTATCATTTTATAGCAGTGTCCTGAAATCACAGTGAGAACTGCAGTTACCACACAGCAGGCTGCATGCAATTACTAAATGGTGGGCACCAATTGGTGCAGAGGACATCACATGCACATGTGCAGATACCTAAAAAAGCAGCCTGTACTTGCTGTCCACACATGCAATAATATCACTGCAGCAACTGGAGAGTGAGAGAGAGAGCGAGAGAGACAGACAGACAGACAAACAGTTGGAGAGACCAAACAAACAAAAAAAAAACAGAGGCAGTTGGAGACACTGACCAACCAAAACAAAAAATAAAACATACAGAGGCAGTGGAGGACGCCAACCTAAACAAATAAAAATAAAAAAAACATCAACAGGTACAACAGACTGAGGTGAAAAATACAAAGGTAAGGTATGTAACACAGATGTATTTGCTGGCATCCGAATGATGTGTCTGAAAAGTACTCTACATTCTGTGAACACTCCTTATGTGGTAGCAGTCCGTATCTATATGTATATGCAGATGTGCATAGGGCAAGGGACATACTGCAACTGTTAGTGAAGGCTGGACATGTATATGTATTTGAAGGTTGCTATGTGCACATATCTATGTAGGTTGTAGTGTTTGGCATTGAAAACAGAAAGCAGTGCAGGTATATGTCATGTGGTGGTTAAATGCTGTGGGACTGAGTTACAGCCAGTGAGGTCTGCTACGGCTATACAGCCTGAGGACAGCGAAACGCATTCTGCACAACACTATGCAATATTATTACATAATCGTATGTCTCACAACTGTTCCATAATTGATATTCCCACCATGAAAGGTGGCCAGTATATCTGCATATATGTGCATGTATATGTACAGCACTGGCTGTTTACAAGTATGTGTGTGTATATAGATATATATATATATATATATATATATATATATATATATATATATATATATATATATATATATATATATATATATATATATATATATATATATATATATATATATATATATGTATATATATATATATATATATATATATATATATATATATATATATATGTATATATATATATATATATATATAGATATATAGATATGTAGATATATAGATATATACATATATAGAGATATATAGATATACAGAGATATATAGTGATATATACAGACATATATGGATATCTATGGATATATATAGATATCTATGTAGATATATATATATATATATATATATATATATATATATATATATATATATATATATATATTTATATATATACATATATGTATATAGATATATATAGATATGTATATATAGAGTGATATATAAATATATATGTATATAAATATATATCTATATCTATATACATATATATCTATATATATATATATATATATATGTACATATATATATATATATATATATATATATATATATAGTGAGAGAGGGAGACACAGGGTCAGACATATTGTAACAGGTGCCTGGTGACCAAGTCATGGAATGAACACCAGTGTTGATACTGCAGTGCCATACCCCATTCCAAAACACTTTACCCACTAACTACCAGATAGGTGGTTGTCTGACTAACACTGAAGGTGTCAGAAGGGAACATGGGACACAGGTGGACAGTAGCCTCCCCTTCGATATTCACAGTGCCACACTAGTCTTGTAATCTGTCTATGTGGTATGTGTAATCACAAACGATGTGTCATGTAGGGAAATCTAGGTCAGTGTTCCCCTGTACTCATCACAATGCCCCTTGTGGTATGTACCTCACATGACAACTACAACAAGTGGAAAGTCCACAGACATACCTCACAAAGGGTAACACTGCCCTGAAACACATACCCTATGCAGTCTGACTCACATAACCACAGCTACAGTGTGTTGTATACCGGCCACCCAGAGGTTACCTCTGCCAAACATACAGAAGCATGCCACACCCATAGCAGTCAGACAACCACCATGTCAACACCTCACAATCCCACCAGGCTACACGGCCTAGGTCCTTAGCCTGGGCAACATCACTAAACAGCACATGCTGGAGGGATAGGCTCCTATTTGCAAATATGCCATACTCTGGAGTAAAACACCCAGCATGAACAAACAAAGCTCCTCAGTAGCAGATGTCAGACATACCCCTGATGATTGTCTGGGGGATAGGTAACATGCCCTGGGAATCACCTCTGTGTATCCGGTTGACAGGAGGAAGTGAAATCTAATTACATGTGTGTCACAGGCCAGGGTAGCATATGGCTAGGCTACTGTAGGTCCCAGGGACAATAGCGTATTACCTACTTATGACACAATGCACACAGACATGTACACAGTGCAATACCAGCTATGTGAGGTGGAATGAGTGTGACAGTGAATGTGTGGAAGGTCTGAGATGGTGTGATAGCTAGGAGTGAGGTTGTTTCCATCATGGCCGTTTGTGTCCTACGTGTGAGGACAGAGAAAGATGTGTCAGTTATTGGGATGCAGGCATAGTAGGATGGTATATGTTGTGATGTAGGTCCTTGTGTACGACTGTGGTGTCCCATCATAGGCTGATGCAATACATGTATGCTCAGTAAGTGGTACTGCTGGTGAATCCATCCGACATTAGAACTGTTGTACCACCTGAATCTGTAGGCGTAAATAGCACAGTATGGTGAATGTTCACATTCCCTGGTAACACTGTCTTGTGTGTTTCCTGCAGTCTGCACAGATTACTTTCCTCGGGCATAGGTATCTGTAAGTAGGGGCACACAGTACTGTAAGGTACATAGCAAATGCTCATCTGTGTTAGCATACATTTGTGTATGGTATGAATGTCTGATGTGTGTGTAATGATGACTGTACCATGTCTGCAATCACATGTGTGATGCAGGGTTTGTGTGTGTACCTAGCAATGTGTATGCTCTGTTACAGCAGTATGCCAGCTATATTAACAACTGTGCACATATGTTAGGTAGGGGTATGGCATCAACAACTAGGGTGGGTTACTGGTTATACTGTAACTGTACTTCACACTCATTGCAATGGATGACATATATCTGTATGCATTAGCTTGATATGTACCCCCCTGGCAAGGCTGTGCATTGGATCCCAAACAGTGAGCCGAGTACTGGTATATACCGGTGTGTCATATGGAGTGTGGCAGGCACTGTCAGCCAGTTGTGGGCTGAGCACTGATATGTGGTATTGAATGTGTGTATCCTCTGACAGATGAACAGATGCTATATATATTGCAGTTAACTGATATCTGTACTGTATAATGTTAAGTGTGCCACATGACTTGCTCACACATATCGTTTACTTGTCTTCCAGGCTTATGGCTCATCACAGGAACCGCTGCTACACAGCTGCAGAGGAACAGGAAATCCACCACAGCCTGGTACAGCACTATACCCTGCTGTTTCAAGGGCCAGTCAGCACCAGCAGGAGCGTACTGCACTGTGGCAAGAACTTGTTCGTCGGGTAAATGACACAGGCATGCATAACCAGATATATGAGCAGGTACGCCATCCCTGCAGTGATTTAATTAGACATGTCCAGCGGCGTGCATCTGATATCCACAGACAACAGCTTGCCACAGGTGGTGGGGTGGCCATACATCCCCCCTCACCAGAATGGAGGAACTGCTGCTAAGTGTGGTGGCTCCTGGCCTACAGCAACAACAACATCACACATGTGTCATCATGGAGGCTGGAGCCACCCAGCATAGTGACATGGAGCGTGCAGGTAACATGCCCTAACTGTAGACTACTGTTACCTGTATTGTTAGATCATGCATGTGTGAGATGTGTACTGTGTTTAGCAGTTGTGCTGCCTATTGTGTGCAATACTGATAATTTGAATAGTATCTGTACACCTATGCCTGTTGTTCTACTGTAGTTTAGCACACTCACAGTAGCAATGCCACAGGTGTGGCCACTGACAAACTGTGTCATATTCTTGCAGGTCCCTCTGGTGTGACAGCAGGGTAGACATTACATGCTGGTGAGTGTGTTAACACTTTAAACTTGGTATTGAACTGTGCATGTCATAGGTGAGGTGTAGGCCATGTACACATAACACACCTACACATAATGCATGCTGTGCATGTTTGCTGTGAGACGTGAAACATCTCAGTAATGTCAGTAGCTGCCTCATTCACATGCAATGCACAGAGCATCAGACACAAATGTGGCAACACTGTACTGCACATTGGATAGGCATATTTGATACACATGTACACAACATAACACGTTTGCCATACGCAGTACACCTCAACATGCTACACATAGTGTAACCGGATACCTGCTGCCAGGTCACACTTCAGTATCCCACATGTCATCCACACACCACACATACCATACCTGAGGGGTAGGGGCCTAGCATGGGGCTGTGTAACACTCCTCAACACATAACACAGAAATGTTAGGCAATGCTCCCTATTGGACACCTCACACACCCTTGTGCAACATGGCTGTGTAATTGTGAACTTAGCCACGGCACTGCGGTTCAGGTGCAGCTAGCTAGGCAGTGGTCTAGCACACTTTAGTGGCCTTGAGTGACCACATGATGCATGATAATGATGGCTAATGGTACTACAGCCCATACTGTTACAATGGCCATGTCCAGAATTGGTATCCCATCACGTATACATGCACCACCCATCCCGTGTGTGTACATAGCATGCATGTGCTACACCTGTGTCCACAATTATCTGCTACAGACACAGACACTGCAATCAGACATGGAAATCCATGTGACACACAGATAACACATGCAGCCATGGTATGTATGCCTGTGTGTGATGGTGCACAGGACATTGCAGAGCTTATAAAACTTGCACAGAAATGTTGTGTCCTTGTACACATTGTGTTCCAGGGTGTAGGCAATCACTGAACATGTACAAACATGCACCACGACCATGTACACTGTCATCAACTATGGCTGTCTACACTCACACTGCATGGACTTGAGCAACACTTATTCTGCATGCTGACACATGTGCGTGACTGTTTGCCTTGTGATACTGTTAGCCACCTTCAACCAGTATTGAGTATGATTTGGAAGTCTGTTGTGTGTGTGCATCTGCTGTAGTGAGGAGTGTGCATGTGTTCCTGTGTGCATGTGTTCCTGTGTTCCTGTGTTCCTGTGTGCATGTGTTCCTGTGTTCCTGTGTGCCTGTGTGCATGTGCAGACCATAACTTCTGTTTCCTGTTTTCCTCTCACAGGTGCTGAGGTAGGGCTTGGTGAAAGCAGCAGGTGACCTGAAGCCATTGCCACGGATAGTGGTGATGATGAAACATGTATTTTGGTACAGGGAGATTTGACAGGGTCTGTCGTTGGTCCACCAATCGACAGCACACAGTGTTCAACCACATCTATGCGCACACTCATACTGCCATTACATCCCTCACCACCAATGGCCATAGGGGAGGGACAGCATACAGTTGGCATTGACCAGGAGAGTGTGGTACCCATGGCACGTGCATCTCCTCACAGCAGCCATAGCCATAGACCCACAACGGTACCACATAGGCGGAAGTCCAGGGGTTCTCGGGGGAGCACCACTGGATGTATTGCCCCTGGCAGGCGTGCCCTCACAGGTCTTACGACGACCACTATGTTCCGGGCTGTAATGCAGGCTCAGGCACATATGGAACGGTACACCAGGCAGGGACTTAGGGTGCAGAGGGCACATAACACCGCTATCAATGACAGCATCCGTGACCTTGCCAGTGCCATCCAGACATACACCGAGGTCATTGATAGACGTTGGGGGGAGACAATAGATGCCCTCCACAACATGTCTTCCTCAAGCCAGGACCGTGCGGGACGGTTGCGACGTCGACATGGATGCATGCCAGCAACAGCAACAGCTGGCAGTGGTTGCAGACGGCCCACAGCTCATAGCTGCTCCCATAGTGGCAGTACCAGCCCCAGCAATGCTGGGGCTGGCCTGTCCATTGTCTGTCCCAGTAGACAACGTGCACATGGCTCTGGCCAGTCCCAGCAGGGACATGGGTCCAGTCATCATACTTCTTCCTCTGATGACAGTACCCAGTCAGGGTTGGTACCCGATACCGTCCGTAGCATTCCTGCCAGGCACAGGTACTGTGTCCATAGCTGGAGACAGTAATCTGTACAGCCAAGCAGGTACAGTCTGTGGCTGTCCCACAAATCACCATATATGGCAGCCACATGGTGGAGCTGTGTGCATGCAGACACACACACATTAAGCAAACAACTAGGGCTCACACATACACACACACATTACATCAACATTGGCCCATGCTGTACTGTTGTCCCACACACACACACACACACACACACACACACACACACACACACACACACACACACACACACACACAGACATGTCGATTGGATATGTCAATGTCAGGCTCTGGCAAACAACAAAATGCCCTGTGCATATGATGATACCTGTGCCGCCTCCTGTCATCTGCATTATCGATGGAGGGACAGGCTAACATGGTGCTAATGCACAGGGTGACACTATAGCAGTGTAACAATAAAGCGAGTTGTCAACAAGGAAGTCTAACTACATCCTTGTAGGTATATCTGAGCAGACATTATGCATCAAAGCTCTGTTAGTCAATGTAGCATTGTTTACACCACTGTTAGGTCTGAGTATGTATTATCCACCCATGTGCCACTTGGCTGATGTGTGATGTGTTGCCAGCATGTGTTAGTGAGTGGACAGTACGTGTGTGATGTGTGCAGTACAGATTAGCAAGTGTACATCTGTGAACATGGTGGGTGCGCACTGTTTGGATGTACGTGCATAGTGGACACATGGGACGTGTGGCGTACCCTGTTGTACACATTATGAACATCCCATTGCATCTTTCAATGGCCAGTATGCATTCTACTACAGTTATGTACTAACATGGGTAGACATGTGTATGACATGGGTTGACACTATGCTGCGGGTGATATCGTTAATATCAGTCAATGATTTGCAGTCTGGTAGTATACACAACCTCAACAGCATGACTATAAGCAATCATTGGATGATGTCCTGACAAATGACACACAGTAGTAGGGAACCCAGTATCAATTGGATACTTCCGGTGCTACACTATAACACTAACCAGTGGTGATGACCGCCACCCATTACTGTGACCACACCTGTGTGTCATATAGCCCCCTTAGATACATGCAGTCACACTAGGGATGTGTCCATCCAAATCTGGGAATGCATGGAATGGCCTACAATGCATTCCCTGGATGGGACGCATATCCTACACAAGGGTATCATAGAGACAGATACCTGTTGTATGATACATGCTGTATAGCAGTAAGCTGACTATGGCATAGTCATCCTCATGTACTATACATACTATCCCATCAGTACCACACCGGTGGTAGCCCTCAACATGTATGTCGGGTACCATTGTGTACATACAGACCCATGTTATGTCATGTGTCCCTTTGTATCCACATATCCATAGGTATTGTGGAGTCCCAAGGTGTATCACAGACATTAGAGGCCTGAATGCATATACACAAGGCAGTCATACACCTGTAAAGACTGTCCATTCTTGGCAGACTTTGTTGTGTATGACCATGTCTGACATATACCCCAGCCATATACCCTCACTCACACTATTCTTAAGTAACTGTCATGGGTCTGTGTGCCACAGATGACCTTGGTCACAGAACATGACAGTGGATGGCCATGTCACATACATACATATGTGACCTACGATCTGAGTAGCAGTGGCAGAACCTGTCAATGGAAAAAAATGTATTCATGTAGTATGCAGGCTTCACACCTATGTACTGATTGAGGGGACATGTACACATATATATTTGCCACGCAGATACCTGATGTGTGCAATGCACTTACTGTTGTCATCATACTATGTCATACCATAGTAAAAGCAAAACCCACACAGTGTTGGCCAACAGTGACACACACACAGTCAGCATTTAAACCCCTACCTAACAATGTTATGATACTAGAGAGTGATGCATTAACATGGTGCGCTATTAGCTTTATTGGCTGGTTTGCTTTCTCCTGCTTTATTTGTAGGATGGTGACATCATCAGACTTTCCAAAGAGGAATGTACCTCTTTTACTGAGTTTTCCCAGTCTCCAAAAAGGATCACTTCTCAAAGGAAACTGCACACATACACCCCCCCCACACACACTTTACAGGATTTAAACCCCTACCTAACTATGTTATGATACCGGAAAGAAAGGCATTAACACGGAGCGCTATTTGCTTTACTGGCAAGCTTTCCTTCTCCTGCAGTATTTGTAGAATGGTGACATCATCAGACTTTCCAAAGAGGAATGTACCTCCTTTACTGGGTTTTCCCAGTCTCCAAAAAGAAACACCTCTCAAAGGAAACTGCACACATACACACACACACACACACCACCCACATACACACTTTGCAGGATTCAAACCCCTACCTAACTATGTTATGATACTAGAAAGAGATGCATTAATACAGCACGTTATTTGCTTTACTGGATGGTTTTCCTTCTCCTGCAGTATTTGTAGGATGGTGACATCATCAGACTTTCCAAAGAGGAATGTACCTCCTTTACTGGGTTTTCACAGTCTCCAAAAAGAAACACCTCTCAAAGGAAACAGCACACATACAACCCCCCCACACACACACACACACTTTGCAGGATTCAAACCCCTACCTAACTATGTTATGATACTGGAAAGAGACGCATTAACACGGATGCTATTTCATTTACTGGCTGGTTTCGCTTCTCCTGCAGTATTTGTAGGATGGTGACATCATCAGACTTTCCAAAGAGAAATGTACCTCTTTTAGTGTGTTTTCACAGTCTCCAAAATTAACACTCCTTTCAAAGACAATTGTACACATATACACAACCTCCCCTCCCTCACACACACACTCACTGTTTGCAGGATTCAAACCCCTATCGAACTATGCTATGATATTATAGAGTGATGCATTTACACGGCATAGTATCTGCTTCACTGGCTTGTTTCTCTTCCCCTGCTGTATTTGTAGGATGGTGACATCATTTGACTTTCCAAAGAGGAATGTACCTCTTTTAGTGTGTTTTCACAGTCTCCAAAAAGGACACTCCTTTTAAAGACAATTGCACACACACACACTGTTTGCAGGATTCAAACCCCTACCTAATTATATTATGACATTAGAGAGAGACACATTAACACGGCGCGCTATTTGCTTTACTGGCTGGTTTCCCTTCTCCTGCTGTATTTATAGGATTGTGACATCATCTGACTTTCCAAAGAGGAATGTACCTCTTTTAGTGTGTTTTCACAGTCTCCAAAAAGGACACTCCTTTTAAAGACAATTACACACACACACACACTCACTGTTTGCAGGATTCAAACCCCTACTTAACTATGTTATGACATTAGAGAGATACACATTAACATGGTGCACTATTTGCTTTACTGGCTGGTTTCTCTTCTCCTGCTGTAGTTATAGGATGGTGACATCATCAGACTGGACATGGTGATGTGTGTACACTTTGTTTTATGCCATTCCAGGAATGGTCCATGTGGGTCAGCAGGTGTCAACAGCTTGAACATGACCTCAGTATCCTTACCTTGTGTGATCTATCTGTGGACACATTGACATTCCGTAATATGTCAACACATATTTATGCACAGCTTCTTGGTTTTGTGGATACTACATGTGTCTGGGATGTTGATAAAGGGCTATTCAAAGTCTATGTGACACATGTGTAGATGTGTTCATTGATGTATGTCCTGGGTGGCTGCCTTGCAAACAGTCTAGCATGTTTGGGAACCATGATCCGCACATGAACATACCACAGTTGGTAGGGTTGTGTGTGTATCAGCTTCCAATAGCTCTGTTTATGACTGCAACCATGATGGACTCCATGACCTTGCAGATCAGACCTCATAGGCGTACTGGACTTGACTTCCCATGGTGTGTTGTGCACCAACACTTGTGGGGAGTGCCATATGTAGCTGTGACACATTCAACGGTTCCACATCTGGGGTAGGGGGTGTGGCTCAGCTAACTGTTCAGGTGCATGATCTGTTTGTTCTGTAGTTTGTTCATGACACATATTGGGAATCAATGTATTCCACCTGCTGCCATGCTTTTGGCAGTGGGGGTAGCTGCTCATCCATTCTACATGTGATATCTCCTGGTATGATGATGTGGACTATTGTCCGTGGGGGATGGGTATGTACATATGGGCCTGTCTGTCATGATGTCGGCATTGACACTCAGGTACAGTTGGTGCTGACTCAGGACATATATGTGTGTACATTGATATTCATGACATAGCTGAAGAAGGTGCCATGATTCAGTCTGGACTCCTTCTCAGCTCCTCTTTACAACACACTAACGAACATGAGCACTAATCCCTGTTATACTCTTTTACATGCTTAACACCCTACTGATCCTTTGTGATCAGGCTACAGAGTATGTCATGATAATATCCTGGCATGTCCAAGGGTCGGTTTTGTGTGTACTCTTCAGTCCAGCTGGTAGATATTGTGATACTGACACAATGTCACATTTGCCTCATGTACACAGACAACCCTCTCCTCCTCCCGACAAACTCAGATATATGTGTGGGATGCACCTATATAGACATAAAGGGAGCTGAAGTCTCTCAACCCATGACTGGCACAGTGTAGCAGGTGGTGAAGGTAACCACACACACACCACATATCAGTCTCACATATCCTCTAGCAACAGCACTCAAACCACATTAGCACACATTGACATACTCGGATGCTGTAAATGTACTCTACCTAAGCAGCAGAGGCCTCCAAAGCAGGCACACACACACCTGCTACCCCACTACAATACCGACATATCACTAAGCTCACAATGTCAGTGTGCCACACAGTCACTGCCCTTCGGGCTAAACAACACACCTAATACACTTGTAATAGGCGACACTTATCTTCAGACACACTGACGTACCACTCACCAGCCCTGATAAGGGAATAGTCACTTTGGGCTGTCTGTTCGGTGCCAGGATCTGCCGCATAACACAGGCAGCCAGGTCACTCCAAAGCAAGTACAAGACTGGCACCATCATTATCCATGCTGGTGTGTGTCACCTCAGACGTTACTCCCTGGACCACATGACATGATACATGGAGGTACACTCTGATCATGTAGCCCAGGCCAGTATGACCCTGACCTTGTCTAGCATCTTACACCCACCAATTATGATGTCACAGTATACAGACACACATATCACATTTAACAGTTGGCTAACAAATTTGTTTCATTCATAGGGGATACAGTGTCTGTCAGCGTATGGTGACATGCTCAACATGCCACGTAGCTTCACTATGGACAGCTTGCACCTGTCCCCCTTGGACTTTGGTATGCTTGCTAAGGCTCTTGCTACCACCAGAGTGCCTTTTTTAGGCAGGGATCAGAAGTCAAACCCACCTCCATAGACATTACAAGTTAAATGAAACTAAGGGTAATGCTGCTCAACAGCAGTTGTGTTAACCTCATATTGTGGCCACTCAGGACTCTCCTCAGTGTGGAGGAGAGCAATATCTGTGCACTGACAGACACCTGGTTCAGGCTTGCTTATGCATACCAGCACTACCAGGTTATGTTTCCTACCATGCTGTCTGACAACAAGACTTGGAACAGACAACACAACTAGGGGGAGTATCCATATACATCACAGATACACACACCTCCAGGTTAGTAGCACTGCACAAAGCATCACAGACCATACATAGACAACTACCATTATGCAATACTGCCTTTCAGTTTGTTGCCTGCTACAGAACACACTCCCAAACTCAGGTACCACACTCGGCATTTGTGGGAACTATGGAGAATATGCAGGTCTCCACAGACACCATTATATTGTGTGACTTCATATACACACATATTGACTGGGGATACTACTCAAGCCCCGACAACCTCACCCAACAGTCACTACAATTTGTGGACTCATATGCTTTGGCACAACCAGTCAGCACAGCCACAAGGGGGAATACATATTGGACCTGCTCATCACCAACACGGGGACTCTTATGTTCCACACCAGCGATATACCCCTCATTGGTAAGGTCAGAACATACATGTATCTCACAGGACATACATATACCCTCCACACACCCATCCTGGGTAATCTTGGTGAACTTCTCATGAGCCAACATCTCACTTCACCGAAGCAAGGTGGTATCCTTCAGAGATCCTGAGACAGTGGCATATATGGCTCACACTGCTGCATCCTTTACATACACATTCTATGGACACCTAGTAGACTGCATGGATTGTGCTATCCCAAAGAACAACAAGACCCACTCCTACAATGGCAGGGGACCTGTCTGGTAGACTCCAGCCATTAATAAGCTGTACAACATCAAGAGGATGCTACTACATGATAGAGCACAATTCCAGACAGGGAAGGCATCTGTGATCTGTACTAGCAGACAGCTACAATCACTCATGGACTTTTCTAAGGGCCACTTCTACCAGACAATTGCACCTGACATGTAGGACCATCACACGGTCTTCTTCAGTTATGTCAGGAACCTGGGTGGGCACTCACTGATATGCTGTGAATTACTGCATACTGACTAAACCTACCCTGAACCCACTGGCATTGCCTACATCCTGGCAAACAGGTTCAGTGCAGATGTCTCTCACCCATCCCCCCTAAGGAGCAACTATCCATCCCAACAGAGTATAACCTCCCTGACATCACACAGTAACAGGTGAGTGCTGCCCTCCCCACAGCGTACATCACAGTATCAATGTGACCAGATGGAGTCACAGTCTGCATCATACACGAGCATCATGACAAACGCAACCCTCACATTACATCACTGTTCAATATCGGCGTTATCACAGGATATGTACCCAAGGAATGGCATACTGCGACAGTGGTCCTGCTCCACAGAGTTGTGCCACAACGGACAATATTGCCCTATAAGCCTATTTGGCCTGTTCTGCAAAGCTATGGAGCATATTGTCATAGGACTCCTACACATAGACATCAGGAACCTACAGATACTGTGTCCTACTCATTTCAGCATTGTTGTGGGCAGATCTTGCCTCTTGAACCTGTAGGTATTCTTTAAATGGCTAATGAGTCCATCAACATAGGGACGGCTGTCCACACAGCCTACCTGAACCTTGCAAAACCACACAACACAATAACCCACTGGGCCATTATGCATAGGCTCACCAGCGTCAATTTGGACACATATCTCACACAATGGATTGATACCTAGATCAGGGATAGCACCCACATGGTCAGGATTGCAGGTGCCATGTCTGACTATACACCAGTTACACATGACATCACACACAGCTTGGTCCTGGGATCTCTCTTGTTCAGTATATATTTGTCTTACGTACAGGCTATCACAGGGGGAATATGGCTGAACATGTTTGCACTTGACTGCAAACTGGGTGCCATTATCAACTCTCCAGCTGCCACATGCATACTCAATCAGGGTCTCACAGAGATGGATGACTGGTGCCTGAGCCATGGCCTACAGCTAAATGCCATTAGTTGCATAGTCATCCCCTTTGGGAGTAACAACATGCCCACACATTACCACATAGGTAGTACTCCATTACATACAGTAGGAGTTGTTAGGGGTTTGGGGACATCACTTGTTCATACTGTCACCTTTAACATTCACATTGCCAAAGTGGTTGGACACACCTGCTATGTGTGCCACCTTATCCCATTTGGTTTCACATCTAGATTGAATGAGGTCATTGTCCCCCTATACTCATCACATCCATGCTTGGTTACAATGCCACATTTGGGGTGTACTTTACCTGACACCTGCAGCAACTGTACTGGCCATGGATGGTCTTCACCAAGCAGATCTAGGGACTCACACAGATGCCCTGCATAGTTCAGATGCAGTAACTCCAGCTCTACTCAGTTGCTTACCACCTACTCAGATATGATGTGTACCTGTTGTTTACAGCTATACCCAAACCAGTATTACTGGACATGCTCCACCTCAAGATATCCAACTCCCTTGGAGCTACACACTGCAGAGACGTATACCTCAGCACAGATGTTAATAGGACATTGTGGAGGGACAGATTCTTATCCCAGAGGCTCCACTCACTACAGAATGCAATCCCAGTTTCACATAGGCAGAGACACCCACTGACCACCTACTGGATACATCTTGACGACTGTATGGGTGATTGTATATTTACCCCTGGGATATCCTCTGTGTCCATGCTAGACAGAGGCACACTAGCATAAACGTACATGGGCTATCTTGTGTGACCTACAATTCACACACACAGTGTAGTAATGTGACAGGGTTGTGAATGCCATACACACTCTGGCTGGTATTGTACATGTCCTAGGGCAGATAGCCTAGTATAGACCTCTGAACCTATGCTTATGCTCATGATGCACAATGTTTATTGCTGATACTGTTTGCAGGTCTTTATCATCTTTGCTTTACCAGTTTCCATGACGAACTTCAGTATCTGCAGAACATATTTGATTATGTCAGGGTTCCACTATATTATAGATGTGTCTGTTGTCATATAACTGTGTGCACATGGCGGATTGCTGTATAGTGACAGGTTCCTGGGTTAACACATGCAACTGCCAGATATGCGTGGCCCACTGCTGTACTCAGACATAGCCTAAGTGTGTGAGCATGCCCAGTTCTGACATTACATGTTTTGTTGCCTGATATTTGTCTCATTTATTCAAGTGTGTGAGCATGCCCAGTGTGAACCTTCAGTATGTTGCTATCTGAGGTCCACTATATTTGCTGATGTGTGTGAACATGACCAGCATTAACATTTATACTGTGTGTGTTAGAAGTCAGGTTCTGTTCTCACTGCAGGATTCACCTTTGTGTCATAACTCAACAAGGCTTATGCTGTGCCTGCAGTGTTTCCATGGAATACTTTGCATAGACTTATCAACATTCTGTCATACAGGTGGCCCACCGCAATGCTGTCATGGTTTAGTGGTTCAGTACTTTGGCTATAGTGCACAATATCCTGGGTTCAAGGCCCATCACTGCTTTATATTTTCATACTGAGCAGACCAGACTGCTTAAGGGCCTGTTAAGGAAATATGAGCATGTTGGCTTTTGTTCAGCTATGCCCTACTTAGACCAGGCTTGTCTGACATTGCTCAATATTCACCAACATTGCTGGACATTGCCCAATATTACTGAACATTGACCACAGTTGTGCTAGTTGGTGTGTGCGATTTTGTTTGCATATACTACATGGTGGTAATTGCTTTTTAGCACTGCTTTATATTGCTTAACACATGGCATTCATGCCATAGGTGATGTTGCAGGGCTGCCTATGTTGGATGCACATACTACACTCCCTGCACATGTTTGGAAGCAGGTAGTGTCAACTTAGGCATCCCTTTTACTTTATGTGCGGGTTGGAGAGGGGTATCATTTCCAGAGTTCCTACTGAGCCAGTGTATGTGCTATGCATTGCCTCTTTGCCAAGGCCAAAGCATACTGGGCACACTTCCTTCTGCCTACTGGGGCAGGCTCAGGTTGTTCCTCTTCCGAGTCACGCTCTGCCTGTGATGGCCTTGGCAATGGTGGGGGGCTGTTTGGCCCAGGCCTATGCTGGTCATGCTGCAGCTGTTTCCGCAGGATCATATTATGTGGCATAGCACATACCATGACAATTTGGGTACATGTAGTTGGTGAGTACTGCAAGGCTCCACCAGATGTGTCCAGGCACTGGAACCATGACTTGAGCAGCCCAAACACATGCTCTATTACATTACGTGTTTGTGCGTGTGCCTCATTATGGCATTCCTATTCAGGTGTGTGTGCGTTTCTGATGGGTGTCATCAGCCACGGCTCCAGTGCATAGCCAGCATCTCCCACTAGGTGACCATGTGGGATGTCCCCATTGGCAAATATCTGGTACAGCTGCATCAGATGCCAGATATGGGAATCATGGTAGCTTCCAGGGCAGCCTGCACACACATTCAGTATTATGCCCTGGGCATCACACACGACCTGGCAGTTGATGGAGGGGAAGCCCTTGTGGTTGAAGTAGACCCTACCCCGCTCACCGGCTGGTGCTTTGATGCATATGTGCGTGCAGTGTATTGCACCCACTACCTCAGGGTATTCCCCTATTTGCTGGAAGAGACGCATATTGCTGGTCAATACCTCACGGGAATTGGGGAAATATACATGATCACTGACATGTGCTGACATGGCATCCAGGAACTGGTGTAGTACCCTGGATGTTGATGCCTGTGATATCCCCATCATATCAGCAGTTGGTCTCTGGAAGGTACCTGTTGCTGATATTCTTAGGCCAACACATACCTTGGTTTCCACTGGGATGGGTTCCCCTCTGTTGGTTCTCTGTGTGAGGCGTGGCCTGCACAGCTCAACAATTTGCTGTAGGAGGTCTCTGTCCACTCTATAGCGCTCCACTATCTCCAGCTCATGTAGCCCCTGGTAGGTTACCATGGGCCTGTACACTCTTCTCCGTCTCCTCACTGTGGGTTGTCCAGCAGCATTTCCATTGTCACCACCCTCAGCATGTTGCATATGTCGCCTTATAACAGCAATGGCAGCCCCTAACATTTCTTTGTCTCAGTAAAGCTTTTTCAGTTTTCACTTCTATTAGCTTACTGCAGTGTATCTTGTGAGAAACATACTGGACTGTTGTTGGCAGAGTTTTAAGTGCTAGGCTGGGCTGGTTAGTGTACTGTCTGTGTAATTGCCCGATTCTGATTGTTTTCACCTGCTAGCTCTGCTAGTACTCCCTGGTAGCTTCCTACTATTTGTTGTTCTTCCTTTTTCCTGTTTTCTCAGGGGGGAGTGCCACGCATACAAGCGCAAACACGCACACAGCAGCTAACATGCGTGCACACATGCTTACACGGACTAAAACTTGCTTATACGGGTTAACACGCACGCACACCAGTGCAAACGCACTTACAACTCTTTAAACAGCTTTATACATGCTTACTCCAGCTTAAACGCAGGCACTCTGTCTTACTCGGGTTTACAGGCGCGCACATGCATGCATGCACGCTCAGCAAGAAACTTTGGTGTTATCCACGGTATACACCTTCCATTTCTTGGCTTTCCCTAGCCTACCTGTTGACACGCCTCTTTCCATGATGTCTAACTGACAGCGGACACATGCCACTCTGCTCCAATGAGCTTCACTTCTTTCAAACATACCCCCCCTCATGATGTCACCTATCTTCTACTCTGTTACTCCCCATACCCTACTCCTACATTCCACTGACTGTGCTCATTTGCTATGTAAACTAGCGATTCACTATCCTCACACTCATTTACATAGGATTACCTACTAATGCTTGGTTACATGTCTTAGACTGAGCTTCCCCCCTTAGCAAGCTCTACTCGGTGGCCATGTTGTCTTCAGCCTGCCATTCCCTTGCATTGTACATTAACAATTTCAATAAAATCCACATTTGTGGGTTATAATTTTTAGTATTCTGTGTTTTAGAGCGCAGCCCGTTTGCGCGGCACTGCACTACGCTTAAACATCGGAAATCGGTGCAAAAAAAATTATTTTTATTTTAATTTTGCATCAGGGAACATTTCCAGTGGCCATATATTTGGCCATTGGCATGCTTCCTGCACTGGATGCAACCTTTATTTGGAGTTGTCACGGATCCGTTTTGCTATTTGCAGAACGGTACTCAGTTGTCAACTGAGTACATTTCTGCAAATAACACTGCTCTTACTCGGACAGGTTTGGATTTTCTGAATCACAAATCTACCTCATTTGCATGCCTTTCGCCTGCAATTGAGGTGATTTGCATGTCCCAGCCCTGTCCGGGTAAGAGCCGTTTTAGGAGCTCTCTTACATGCCCCTACAGGCTGTTCCTGGATCGCTCATCGGACATGATGGCTGCATGTAGTCTTACTCTACTCTTAGACTCTGTGCAAGCCATCGTGAATCCGGCCCAATATAATCATCCCAGTTCATCACAACAATGCAACTACCCTTATCTACTTCCTTAATTATTATGTCCTGATTACTCTTGAGAATTTTTAGTGCCTCAAACTCCTGTTCCGATAGGTTATACATCTTCCCCAAATTAATCTTCTCATACAATTCTCGTATTTGTTTTTCACAGATGTTATTAAAAGCAAGTATTACAGGATCACTTATATGTATAAATGTACTACTTTTTTTATTGGGTAGGCACATACGTCACTGAATCTTTAAAAATGTGTTTAAGATTAAGTTATGACAAAACAGCTTCAAATCTGTAATGGCATTAACCATACTATCTAAATTAGCAGGTATAAATTTAATACCATGTTTCAATAGTGAAACAGCTGGTTCAGATAATGTAAAACTGCTTAAAGTAATTACTGAATAATGTTCATTTGAAGTTAACATCATTTCAGTCTCAAAATTGTCTTCCTCTGCACTTACTGCCATCTGTTCATTTTGCCCCATGTAACAGGGCCTTTCCATGTCTTTCCCCTCAATTGTGAATGGTTCCTGGATCTGTCCCATGTTTGAACAGCAGCCTGTTCTGGTAAATTTATTAGTACCCACTGATTTTTGTATACAAAATCATATTCTGTGATAATGCAGGTCTCTGAGAAGTTTCCTCATTTCCAGACTCTCCTTGTTAAGTACCCTGTTTTGTTCCTTTATGCAACTGTTCATTAGATAAAGTTGCAATTGAAGGCATAGTTATAGAATTTCTGCCATCCTCTAATTGATCAGAATCATCTCCATTAGCCAGTAATGGCCCAGGAGTTGTATCCGGAAGCTGTTGAATATTTTCTTCCTCAAACTCATCCAAGTTATATATCGAGCCCCGTTTAGAACTGGCAGCATTTTTATATTTCTGATGGTTCTGAGTTACACATTTGGGCCATGAAAATATATGTCCCTTATTGAAATCATTAATGTCACATTGTAATTTATGTCTTTTAGTGTTCTCCAACTGCTTGTCAAATACACATAGTCAATTCAACATGACATCATACATAGGGAGATTCTCATCAAACATTGTTGATTCTGTAATCTCTACACATGACTCATTTTCTTTCTTTTGAAAGAAGTCATTCATAAGGAACATATAATCAATGCCAAGTTTTATATTATGTTCTTGCCATTGTTTAAGGAGGTCAGGGTATGTATTCTTATAAGAAGGCATATTCAACACATGAAGACCCCGCGGAACTATCCCAAGGTCTATACATGCCAAGATACTGAACCGCTGCCACTCCAGCTTTTTAAACGCTTTTACCTTTTACCATTTAAAAAGCTGCAGTGGCAGTGGTTCAGATCTTCACAGACGAGCGTACTCTTCAGTGGCAGTAAAGCTCTAAGCTGGGCTTGTGCTCAAACTTGTCTTTTAGTCAGTTTATCTCAAACTGCTTGATAGTTTGCGTGTATGGAAGGTGCTCTGAAGCTTTGGAAGCTGGTCGGCTGCTATATCCTTGGCAGGATATAACCCATGTAGTTAAGGGTGGTGCAGTAGTAGTCAATATGAAGAACATTGACAGTTCTTGTATTCTGAATACATATTCAGAATGACTGCAGGCAAGGAACAGTAATTTATGCCACCTTTTCTCTGCAGTTATCTTGGAATTTCTTATTAGCTGATCACTTGCATGGATGAGTTGATATCAGGGCTATTCTATACTTTCAGTTACATTTGTAACTAAATAGACCCCCGGATTCTCAAAAGCCTGCACGAAGTGCAAGATGAGTGCAGTAGCTCATGCAGGCAATACGTCTGCAGTGCGATCCAGGAACAGGCTGCAGGGGTGTGCACGAGAGCTCCAGCACTAATCTTGCACAGACTAAGCCCTGGTATGCAAATCACCTTATTTGCTGGAGAAATCCATGCAAATGAGGTGATATTGCAATCCAGGAAGCTTACAATAGTCCGTGCAAGACAAGTGCAATCTGCAGAAATGTACTCGGTTACTAACCGAGTACATTTCTGCAAATTCCAAAACGGAGCTATGACAGCTCTAAATAAAGGCGGCATATTATTGAGGAAGACCATTGGCATTGCAAACTGTAAAAAAAAAAAAAATAAAACAACTTTTATTTTTATTTTTTTGCCGATCTCGGCTGTATAAGCATAGGGCAGCGGCATGCAAATGGGATCGGGGGGGGGGGGGGTAATAAAATAAACTGAAAATGAGCATTCTAAAAAAAAATCAGTATTCTGCCATGCAAGTCAGTGGCAGGCAAAAGACAACTTGGCCAGTGAGTAGTGGTTGCTAAGGGGGAGGCTCAGTGTGGGACATGTAACTATGCATTAATAGGCAATCCTATGCAAATGAGGGAAAGGTTGCTTCACGCATCCATTCACTGTATCCATACTGCAAGTATGTTTTTAATTTCTATGCAGATTGTAGATCTGTGAATTTGGTCTACGTTGCTGAGTGTCAGCTGTGCAAACTGTTCTATGTTGGTATGACGACCAGGAGTCTACGTGAGCGCATGAGGGAACACATCTATGCCATTGAGAGAGCCAACATCACTAATGCTCTGGCAAAACACATTCTAGATAATGGTTCCTCACATAGTTTCAAATTCAGGGTTTTGGAAAAGGTTAATAAAGGAGGCAGGCTGGGCAACATTAGGAATCGCACAGAAGAAAGAGAGGGGAAATGGATTTTGAAACTACAAGCCCACAAGTTTGGATTGAATGAAAGAGTAGCATTAAAACCTTTCTTAGCCAACATACCTCTCAGGCATTAGTATTATGTGGTTCTTGTATGTGCTTTTTTTACCACAAGTGGTCCATCTGTTCTGAATTAGTTTTTAGTTTTTTAATTGTTCTCTGCGCTTGATTTGTCTATTCAAACAAGACAATGATGTCATTTAGTGTATATAGGAGTTTGTCTGTTTGACTGCACTTAATGTCTGATGAAGCGTTGATTCCAGCACGAAAGCGCTTACTGTCTGCAGTTTTATCTCATCTGTTTGTATGTTTTTTTCATTAAACCTTGGATTTTATCAACTTGAACATCATTTTGTGTTTCACAGCTCATGGTGCACTCCTCTGATTCTTTTTGCATTTGTGGTTCTACATATTGAGGGTGCTTTACCTGGCAAACATTGTTCGTTGTTTCCATATTGTTGTTCTTACATTTTTGCTGGGACATGGCTGCTACTCCGGTTCAACCGGTAAGTGTCTCTGGAGTTGAAAATGCAGTTTGGAGGATCTTGTCAATATCAACACCAATCCGTTATTGAAGCTAACAACTGCTGACTTGAATAAAAATGACAATGGTACCAATGATTTTAGAAACAACATGAATGTCGTACTTGTAACCAGGAAGTTAGAAAACAAACTTCACAAACTTCGTAATGTGCAGTGGCAGAAACTGCACATGGAAGCATGTCTTAGTTTCAAATTAGTCCCTAGGGGCCTAAGAATCTTGAAAATGCCGACGTTTGGCACTGCACAACCGGAGCTTTTAGCCAAGTGGCAAAAGCTCAACTTGGACACTAGCTTTTCTTATATCAGGATTCTAATTGAACACTATGGGACTGTTGTGAATAATTTGGTTGATGAAATTAGAACTACAGAGAAGGAACTCTCCGACCTTTTTGGGCATCATGAACTGTCTATTCTATCAACCGATTTAAAGCACATGCTGACTTCCATTGATTTCAAGTCTTTACAAGACAAAAAGAGAAAATTGGAGAGGGACTGTTTGGATTTTCAAAAAGGTCAGGTCTTTTCCTGGCCCCATGATAATTTTACATCTAATAACACGCGTTCCAACCCCACAACCTCTGTGCCTTTAATTTCTGCTGCTTCACAACGAGTTCCCGAGCAGGGAACCACCTATTCGATGACAACATCATCATGCGCATGTGATGTGACTCCTACAATGTGCCCAGTACCTGATATTACTAGTACTGTTACATCTCTCACACCTCAACAAATTGTGGTTGAAGCAACGATACATGCTGAAAACCGTGAGAGCACGGATACACAGCCATCCGCTTGTGGATTAACACACAGCCCTCGGTTGAAGGGGAATGATGTTCGATGAAAACAGTTACCCATTGACACATTCATCGTCTCGACGGAGAGTGATGTCTTTGGCTTAGGTGAAGGGCTACCTTCTTTTCCGCTGCCCTTCAAACCTTTCGAAAGGAGGACTTGGTCACCACAAGGCAGGGCTGTCAAGAGGAAAAGCTCCGAAGAAACTACACAACACGTGAAAAAGGTTCTGAGACCAACACCCAGGACCTAGTGGTAAACATTTCTAGCTATGAATTAAACTCACATGAGTTATCAGTGCTAAACAAAGGGTTGGGTTTTATACCTTCCACTTGTAATGACCTTACTGATATTATTGTTGACGTCAAGATGTTCACTAGGAACTTGGGGTTAAAACTACTCTATGGGCAGGATGTTAGTAATACGAACAAGGATTTTATGCCATTTAAGAAGCCTTCTACCTTTATGCCTCAACAGCACCCACTGCTTGAGCCATTTGAGCAAGCCTGTGAGACTGAGTTATTTAAACTGTATAACAACAAAAATGTGAAACAGTGTTTTTATAATACAACATTTGATGAAAGAATTGCTATTAATAGTTTACGAAATAATGATAATATAGTTGTCAGGCAAGCTGACAAAGGTGGAGCGGTGGTAATCATGGACAAATCTACTTACAATAATGGAATGGAACTTATGTTATCAGATCGAGAGACATATTTTCCTATACATAATTATAATCTAAGTAACTTGATTAAAGATGTACATGGGTATTTATATGACCTGTTATTGACAAATGTTATTGATAAGGACTTATATAT
Source organism: Protopterus annectens (assembly GCF_019279795.1). Lineage (NCBI taxonomy): Eukaryota > Metazoa > Chordata > Ceratodontiformes > Protopteridae > Protopterus > Protopterus annectens. The sequence goes on from NC_056733.1 coordinate 1,307,543,585, forward strand.
GTATTTTTTAGTGGATAATCCCTTAGTTCCCTCATTCAGAGGACTCCCCAAAATACATAAAGAATTGAGAAATCCCCCCTTAAGACCAATTGTATCCAGGAGAGGATGGCTCACTGAGCCTATATCCATCTATTTGGACAAGATGTTCAAACCAGTTGTTTCAGAGGTGAAACAGATACTGAGGGATACGACTCATTTCTTAGAGAATCTTGCCTTATTTAATAATTCCTCTTTTTGTACTGGTAATATACTGGTCCCCTTGATGTGAAATCTTTATTCACATCGATACCCAACAACATTGGAATGGATTTCATTAGAGCTTTTTTAGTGAAATTCAAATCTCCAAGTAACATGATTACTAGATGGATGTCCCTATTAGAGTTAGTCTTACAGAACAATGTTCTTTTTTATGACAACAAGTATTACCTACAAACAAAAGGGGTAGCGATGGGCACCCCTTGTGCCAATGCTTATGCTAACTTGGTACTGGCACAATGGGAAGACATGTTTGTTTTCAATAACAATACTGAGTTCCTGAGACACCTTAGATACTATAACAGGTTTGTAGATGATGTCTTCATTTTGTGGGGTGGCACAGTTGATTCATTACTAGATTTTGTATCTTACTTGAACAACACTACAGACTTCCTTTGTTTTGATTGTTCCCATTCCTTCAATGAGATTGATTTTCTTGATGTGAAAATCATAAAGACATCCAATGGCTTTGAAACAGAACTGTTCAGGAAAGCCTGTTGGAAGAACAATTTTCTACATCGGACTAGTATGCATCCCAGGCATATTCATGACAACATAGTAACCAACCAGATCTTGAGGGTCTCTAGGCTGACCACACAGGACACTGCCTATGAATGCCAGAAGATGCAACTAGCCAGTAATTTCATTAGTAGAGGATATAATAAGAACAAAGTACATAGGGACATACTACTAGGGGACCGACTAAGACTTGATACAGGGGCAATGTTCATCAAGAGACCCAGTACCCATGTACCTTCAGGTCCTGATAGGGAAATGAGTCATATTAATAGGATTATTATTCCTTTTACTAATAAGAACAGTCATGTTTTACAAGTCCTTAACAACAACTGGAAGTTGTTAATGATTGATGAGAGAATAAGGAACTTGTTAGATGTTAGACCCCATGTAGCATATAGAAACTCACTATCATTAAACAGGTTGCTCTGTTATGATAGAAAGCCAGAGCAGGCTAGGATACTGGGTAAGAAAGGTACATATCCATGCCACTCATGTAATCAATGTAAGCACATAGCTGTTTCTGATTGCTTCACGCATCCATTCACTGGACGCAAGTATGTTTTTAATTTCTATGCAGATTGTAGATCTGTGAATTTGGTCTATGTTGCTGAGTGTCAGCTGTGCAAACTGTTCTATGTTGGTATGACGACCAGGAGTCTACGTGAGCGCATGAGGGAACACATCTATGCCATTGAGAGAGCCAACATCACTAATGCTCTGGCAAAACACATTCTAGATAATGGTTCCTCACATAGTTTCAAATTCAGGGTTTTGGAAAAGGTTAATAAAGGAGGCAGGCTGGGCAACATTAGGAATCGCACAGAAGAAAGAGAGGGGAAATGGATTTTGAAACTACAAGCCCACAAGTTTGGATTGAATGAAAGAGTAGCATTAAAACCTTTCTTAGCCAACAGACCTCTCAGGCATTAGTATTATGTGGTTCTTGTATGTGCTTTTTTTACCACAAGTGGTCCATCTGTTCTGAATTAGTTTTTAGTTTTTTAATTGTTCTCTGCGCTTGATTTGTCTATTCAAACAAGACAATGATGTCATTTAGTGTATATAGGAGTTTGTCTGTTTGACTGCACTTAATGTATGATGAAGCGTTGATTCCAGCGCGAAAGCGCTTACTGTCTGCAGTTTTATCTCATCTGTTTGTATGTTTTTTTCATTAAACCTTGGATTTTATCAACTTGAACATCATTTTGTGTTTCACAGCTCATGGTGCACTCCTCTGATTCTTTTTGCATTTGAGGGAAAGGTTAGTGAATCCCAGATTTTCCTAGGGTGTGAGGCAGGTCTCAAGAGTGTAAAAGTATAAATAGCTGGGAGCAAGACTAGGATATAGGTGACATCATGGGGAGCTGTCAGGCATACTGTAAGTGGATTGGAGACCTGGGGCTCGAGATTGCTCCTAGGTTAGCACAGCTAAGCTAGGGGTGTGTCTAAACCTGCCTAGCACACTTTACAAAGTGTAAGCTGGTGTGCGTGGCATGCACCAGGTTCTACAGGAAGAAAAAGGAAGTTAAACCAGGAAAAAGCAGCTCTGTGCACATATGAGCACTCCATTTGCATGGCGCGCACACGGGCTTAAACAGGGAGGCAATGGGAAGGGAAAACAGCAGTAGGAAGATAATCAAGGAGAACTAGCTTAGCTGACAGGTGAAATTTATCAGAATCAGCCGATTACACAAGCAGCAGACCAGCCCAGCCCAACACACCACTATAAACCATGCAAACACCTTTCTCCCTTGTTTTTCCCAAAGACTCTATACCACCGGTGTATACAGACAGGGAAAGTTTGCAAAATGAAAGCAAGAGAAAAAAATGTTAGGGGCTGCTTTTGCTATCATAAACCAGCATGTGCAAGAGGCTGAGGGTGGTGAGGATGTGCATGCTGCTGAGCAACCAACAGTGAAGAGACAGAGAAGAGTGTACAGACCCAGGGTAACCTACCAAGGGCTACATGTGCTGGAGATAGTGGAGTGCTATAGGATGGACAGGGACCTCCTACAGCAAATTGTTGAGCTGTGCCGGCCACGCCTCACACACAGAACTAACAGAGGAGAACCCATCCCACTGGATACCAAGCTATGTGTAGGTCTAAGAATACTAGCTACAGGTACCTTCCAAAAGCCAACAGGGGATATGATGGGGATTTCACAAGCATCAGCATCCAGGGTACTCCACCAGTTCCTAGATGCCTTGTCAGCACATGTTGGTGAGCATGTATATTTCCCCATCACCCGTGAGGCAATATACATTTCTTCCACCAGATAGCAGAATACTCTCAGGTAGTGGGTGCAATAGACTGCACGCACATAAGCATTAAAGCAGCACCAGGTGAGCGGGGTAGTGTCTACATCAACCGCAAGGGCTTCCCCTCCATCAACTACCAGGTCATGTGCGATGCCCAGGGCATAATAATGAATGTGTGTGCTGGCTGCTCTGGAAGCTACCATGATTCCCACATCTGACATCTGATGCAACTATACCAGACATTTGCCAATGTGGACATCCCACACGGTCACCTAGTGGGGGATGCTGGATACGCACTGGAGCCATGGCTGATGACACACATCAGAAATGCACACACACCTGAACAAGAACTCCATAAGGACGCACATGCACAAACACAAATCATAATAGAGCATGTGCTTGGGATGCTCAAGTCATGGTTCCGGTGCCTGGACACATCTGGTGGAGCCTTGCAGTACTCACCAACTACATGTACCCAAATTGTCCTTGTATGTGCCATGCTACACAATATGATCCTGCAGAAACAGCTGCAGCAGGAACAACATGGAACAGGGCTACACATCCCCCCAGCAGTGCCAAGGCATGCACAGGTGCAGAGTGACTTGGAGGAGGAACAACTTGAGCCTGCTCCAGTAGGCAGAAGGAGGTGTGCCCAGTATGCCCTGGCCTTGGCAAAGATGCAATGCATAGCACATGCACTGACACAGTAGGGACTCAGGGAATGACACCTCTCTCTGACTCGCACATACAGTAAAAGGGATGCCATACATGACACTACCTGGGGTCAGCCATGTATTGGGAGTGTATTATGTGCATCTGACATAGGCAGCCCTGCATCATCACCCTCAATACTGGGACACCTACAAGGTAAATGACTCACACATGCCAGTTGCGGGGGCACATACCCAACAACAGTCACAGCCAGCAGGATTGGTATAGACAAACACAAACAAATGCTGTACTATGGCCTCTGAATGAGCCCCATGGGTAACCACTACCCCAGCCCTACACAGACAGACTAAAGCAGGCCAGCCAGTTGGATGACAGTTGTGAAGGCTAGGAATTCAGAAACTAATATGTAGGTAGTGAAAGCTACAATCTCTAATACACTGGCATGCCTCTAGCCAGCACAATAGGTAAGACTACAGACTGAAATGGTGTACCTGGCATACCAGTACAGTCCTAGCAACTTTGTAAAGGTGTAAGGTGTGCCACACCATCCTATGTTCATAAGGTTCATAGGTTCATAGGTAAGTACTAGGCTATCTGCCCATGGGCATTTATAAGCCTAGCCACAGAGTGATGGCTTTTGCCTCCCCATTAGATTAGTAACCTGGGCCTCTGTCAACAGGGCTCCTGAAGTGATCCCAGGTTAGAACTTACGATTACCCATCCACTCATCAAGATTTTTCTTGAAGAGGGTCAGAGAGGAGCTCTGTCGAACATGGATTGGGATTCTATTCCAGAGTGAGGGGAGTCGCTGGGACAGGAATCTATCCCTCCAGCATGTCCTGTTTATTGTTGTACATAGGTTCAAGTCGCTAGAACGAGTGATTCTGAGGGATCTCATTTTTTTGAGGTGAAGCATGTCCATTAGTTTAGGGTTTGACATGGCCCTATAGGTCAGGCATAGGTCACCTCTGAGCAGACGGTAAGCGACTGAGAAGAGCTGGAGCTTTTTTAGTCATGCTTCATAGGGTAATTGTTTAAGGCCCTTAATCCTGTTGTACACTTATAGTAACAGCAGGTGTGCCCCCCCACCCCTGTGTAGAAATGTAGAAACAGTTTGGTGTCCCCCCCGCTAAGCAGAAATGTAGCAACAGTCAATGCCAACTGACTGATGTATACCCTGCAGACACAGCATGCTACCTGTCGGTGTACAGCACAAAGGTTAGCACCGCAGTACAAACCACCTGGACCTGATACACACATGTAATATAGATGGATACCTCGGTAGTGCAGCGGTAGCATTGTCACCTCACAGTGAGAGGTTCTCCCATTTGATTCCCAGCTGGAGCGCCTTCTGTGTAGAGTCTGCATGTCCTCCCCGTGGTAGAGTGGCATTCGAAAGACATGTGTGAATGGGCGTGCCTTCGTTGAAAGTTAGGCATTGGGCTGGCACCTCGGCACCATAAAAATTGACTGCCAATCATTAGCGGACCTGAGTTCTGCTGTGGTGACTCCTAACTGGGAAAAGCCGAAAGAAAAACAACAACTAGGCATGTTCACACACTTAGAGGAATGAAGGCAATATCAGTCAACAACATACTGAAAGCCCATACAGGGTATGCTCACACACTTAAACACAAGAAGGCCATGTCAGCAAACAACAGTGGACCAGACATATCTGGCAGTTGCAGTTCTCAGAGCAGACACATGTCAGTATGCACCACTCCTGCCTTGCACACACAGTGGATAGGAATACAGACATATATGTAAGGACAACACACTATAATAAGCCAGAGATGTGTTGAAGAGGGTGACCATGACAAGGAGACATCTGGGTCTGTCCCACCCAGCACACAGCCAAAGGGCCCCAAACACATGAGGTGCAGGTGTCACTCACTGCAGATACTAGCCACCAGTATCTGTCAGCATGATGGCGTGTCGTACGTGCCAGCTGTGCAACATGACTGTACAAGGAAGATGTCACCTAGTAGATGTATACACGTACCTGTGGCATATGACCCTGTGTGTGCCCACATGTGGCATGTCAACCCCTACATGAATGGGTTACAGCCCATGCACACACCGCCCTCCCCATAGTAGTATCATGACAAGCCTTCTGAGGTCATCCAATGTGAAATACACCTTTGGGGGAGCTGTAGCTCAGTAATCCCCATAGCGTGTCCCATAACTGTGTACTGCTGTATTGATTAATTAGTTAGGTAGTAGTCCTAACCCCAGACTTGGCAACTGTGTGAATGTGTGTGTGTGTGTGTGTCTGACTGCATAGAGAGCAATGCTTTTTAGAACACTCACATCCCGTACAATACACATACTCGACTTTGGCAAGGCTGCTGATGTCACTCACCTAGAAATTACACCTCTGGGAAAATCACAGCCCAGTAGTCTCTGTAGTGGGTCATGTATCTGTGTACTGCTTTAGTGTGATAAAGTAGTGCGGTAGGTGTTCTTACCCCAGACCTGGCAACTGTGTGTGTGTGTGTGTGTGTGTGTGTGTGTGTGTGTGTGTGTGTGTGTGTGTGTGTGTGTGTGTGTGTGTGTGTGTGTGTGTGTGTGTGTGTGTGTGTGTGTGTGTGTGTGTGTGTGTGTGTGTGTCTGACTGAGTAGAGAGCAATGCTTTTTAGGCCACTCACACCCCGTACAATACACATACTGGACTTTGGCAATGCTGCTGATGTCACTCAACTAGAAATACACCTCTGGGGAAACCACACCCCAGTAATTTCCATAGCGCGTCTTGTAACTGCATACTGCTCAAGTGTGATAAAGTGATGAGGTAGGTGTTCTAACCCAAGACCTGGCAACTGTGTGTGTGTGTGAATCTGTGTGTGTCTGACTGAGTAGAGAGCAATGTTTTTAGGCCACTCGTACCACGTACAATACACATACTTGACTTTGGCAAGGCTGCTGATGTCACTCACCTAGAAATACACCTCTGGGGAAATCACAGCCAAGTAATCTCTGTAGCGTGTCTTGTAACTGTGTCCTGCTCTAGTGTGATAAAGTAGTGAGGTAAGTGTTTTAACCCCAGACCTGGCTGTTGTGTGTTGGTGTATGAATCTGTGCGTGTGTCTGACTGAGTAGAAAGCAATGCTTTTTAGGCCACTCACACCCCGTACAATACACATACTCGACTTTAGCAAGGCTGCTGATGTCACACACATAGAAATACACCTGTGGGAAAGTCATAGCCCAGTTATCTCTGCAAGGCTTCCTGTAACTGCGTACTGCTGTAGTGTGGTGTATGCACCACTCCTGCCTTGCATACACAATGGATAGGAATACAGACATATATGTAAGGAAAACACACTATAATAAGCCAAAGGTAGCTGGACATAGATGTGTTGAAGAGAGTGACCATGACAAGGAGACATCTGGGCCTGTCCCACAAAGCCAAAAGGCCCCAAACACATGAGGTACAGGTGTCACTCACTGCAGATACTAGCCACCAGTATCTGTCCACATGATGGTGTGTTGCACGTGCCAGTTGTGCAACATGACTGTACAAGGAAGATGTCACCTAGTAAATGTATACATGTACCTGTGGCATATGACCCTGTGTGTGCCTGCATGTGGCATGTCAACCCCTACATGAATGGGTTACAGCCCATGCACACACTGCCCTCCCCATAGCAGTATCATGACAAGCCTGATGAGGTCATCCAATGTGAAATACACCTTTGGGGGAGCTGTAGCTGTAATCCCCATGGCGCGTCCCAAAAATGTGTACTGCTGTACTGATAAACTAGTTAGGTAGTAGTCCTAACACCAGACTTGGCAACTGTGTGAATGTGTGTGTGTCTGACTGCATAGAGAGCAATGCTTTTTAGGACACTCACAACCCATACAATACACATACTCGACTTTGGCAAGGCTGCTGATGTCACTCACCTAGAAATACACCTCTGGGAAAAATCACAGCCCAGTGGTCTTTGTAGCGCATCTTGTAACTGTGTACTGTTCTAGTGTGATAAAGTAATGCGGTAGGTGTTCTAAACCCAAACCTGGCAACTGTGTGTGTGTGTGTGTCTGACTGTGTAGAGAGCAATGCTTTTAGGCCACTCACACCCCGTACAATAAACATACTGGACTTCGGCAAGGCTGCTGATGTTACTCACCTAGAAATACACCTCTGGGGAAACCACAGCACTGTAATTTCCATAGTGCATCTTGTAACTGCATGCTGCTCTAGCATGATAAAGTGGCAAGGTAGGTGTTCTAACCCCAGACCTGATAACTGTGTGTGTGTGTCTGACTGAGTAGATGGCAATGCTTTTTAGGCCACTCACACCATGTACAATACACATACTTGACTTTGGCAAGGCTGCTGATGTCCCTCACCTAGAAATACACCTCTGGGGAAATCACAGCCCAGTAATATCTGTAGCGTGGCTTGTAACTGTGGCCTGCTCTAGTGTGATAAAGTAGTGAGGTAGATGTTCTAACCCCAGACCTGGCAATGGTGTGTTGGTGTGTGAATCTGTGTGTGTGTTTGACTGAGTAGAAAGCAATACTTTTTAGGCCACTCACACCCCGTACAATACACATACTGGACTTTGGCAAGGCTGCTGATGTCACACACCTAGAAATACACCTGTGGGAAAGTCAGAGCCCAGTTATCTCTGCAGGGCATCCTGTAACTGCATACTGCTGTAGTGTAGTGTAGAACTGTAGTATGGTTCCATCTGCACCCATGGCAGTTCTGGATGTTTTGTGTGTGCTGCAATGTCTGTGTATGGAGCAATGCATCATAGGCTACTCACTCACAGTACATTTCAAATGTCCTACATTGCCAATCCTGCTGATGTCATTCATTGTGAAGTAAAACTTTGGGATGAGCGTTCTTTAGTAACCCCTGTGGTGCGGCCTATAACAGCTCTATGTTGTAGTATGATATAAACCTCGGTTAGGGGTTCTATACCCACACATATCAGTTGTGGATGTTTTGTGTGTGTCTCACTGTCTGTGTAGGGAGCAATGCATTTTAGGCTAGTCACTTGCAGTACAGTTGAAATGCCCTGCTTTGGTAATCCTGCTCATGTCATTCACTGTGAATTACATCTGTAGGGAAATAACATTCCAGTAATGTCCATGGCATGTACTATAACTGTGTAGTGCTGTAGTGTAATAAAGTAGTTAGGTAGGGGTTCTTCTCCCAGACATGACAGGTGTGTGTGTGTGTGTGTGTGTGTGTGTGTGTGTGTGTGTGTGTGTGTGTGTGTGTGTGTGTGTGTGTGTGTGTGTGTGTGTGTGTGTTTGTAACCCGTATCCTGTGTAGAGGTGAGTGTGTGTCAACTGTGGGCATTGGGGAGGGGGTTTTGCTAATTTATTTTATGGTAGCTCTACTATATATCACAATGTCAACCATACAGGGATAACAGATGTAAATTAGCTGGGAGGCTGGGGTGCAAAGCCATACCCATACATGTGACATCAAGGCCAGACAATCCAAGTTAGCAACCCCACTATTACCCAGAGCACACACTCAACCCATGTGTCATATGAACATACATGCCTAGGCAGCAGCCAATACATGGGTAGTACACTGCATATTGGCCACTGATAGCAGCTATGCAGTGATAGCAGTGGGCTACAGAGGGCATGTCACCCTACCCATTTGTCCAATATGCACGTACATGCAGACAGTGCACCTCTACCATGTTCCCCAGTGCACACCTGCACCAACTGTGGTGCCTTCACATGTGACTCACAACAGACATACCATGCCTGACAACATGTCCTGTATGGACAGATGACACTGACATAAGGGAATGCTGTTGGCATGCCATCAATGTAGGTTTAGTTCCTGCCACAGTTGGGCAAGATTGGCACATCCGATGATAATCTGTGTTCACAACATGGACCAGACACCCCAGGTACAGTTCCACATGTCACTGTACATGAATGTGGGAGGTGTGCACATCCCAGACACCATCCATGTCATGGACTAAGAAACACATACATGGCATGTGGTGTACAGCATTGGGCACACACAATAGTCACCCAGGTGACTGTAGGGAGGATGCAATACCCACCTGTGTGGGCAAATGCAGTAACTACAGGCCTGACCCACAATGCAGACCATTGCCATGTGGCCTGATGCCAAGGTATACCCATCGCCTACCCTTGTACAGCCTGCTGGCACAGTTGACCACCACACACCCGTGTAGACATGCACCCATGCATGTCAGAACTGGCACCCTGTGTGTTCATGTATGCCTGTTGTATGGTGCATATGTCCACATCCACACTCACTACAACCCCCAGGGCATACTGAAGCATGCTGTCTGATGTGTGACATCTCCTTGTATGCTTTGCCCATACGGCCTCTGTATGACCCGTGTGGTGCATGTGATATCTGCACATTGATGTGTTGTGGCAATTCCACTAGTGATGAGTTGCACACCTGGCCCTACTAAGTGTGTCAATGTGTGTGCGTCCCTGTGTGAGTGTGCCTGTGTTGATGCTGGCACCTGTTCATGCAGACAGGCATGTGTATGACACCTACCATATATCTACTGTATCTCTGTTGCAGATGTCACTCAACCTCACAAAAATGTTCTGAGTGCTCCACATTAGGTAACCCATGCGGTGCATCCAATAACTGCATCAAACTATGGTAGCACTACATAGTTGTCGGGGGTTTGATACCCTGTGCTGGTAGTTGTGTGACAAAAACACGCTTCGATTTTACACTCCCACCCCTCCCTGACATGTATTTGCTTCTCTCTGCCTCCCTCACTCCCTCTCTGGTGAATGTGGAGACCCACACCTGCCTTGCTTGGGCAACAGCATGTGTAGTTTATGTGATGCTAATGATCAGCTGATGGCCTCTTCATGAATTGCAGCCCTCCCCTAGCTGATTGCATGTAGAACAGCTCTGGTAACAATCCCATAGCCAATTGCATGGAAACCCATTCCAATACCTAGGAGCATCATGGTGGTGTTGGGCATATTCAGTCACTGTGAGCAGGAACTAGATCTGTTGTTTGGCAAACAGCATCTCGGATGGATTGGGGATTTACCTTCAACAACATACACTGTGGATAGAGGGCAACAAACAGGAGAGGGATGTGCCTGACCTGACTACAGACTGTAAGTGCTGCTATACTGCATTTGGAGTAATGTTGGTTTAATAGTGTTTGTCTGGATATGCCTGTTGTACATGTAGTAATACCTGCCATGTCAGTTCCATGTATATGAGGAATCCTCATCTGCAGGGTCATCTGCAGACTGGGCAGTGTGTTCTGCCTATGGTTTCATGTGTTATCCACAGTGCATCTCTCTGTGGAATGCAGATGGTAGTATGAGGATTGCAGTCTGTAGATGGTGAAGGCTGTGACAGTTACTGACTTCATATCCCTCATAGGACATATGTTGCAACAAACACAGTTACAATGGAAAATATACAAAGTTATCACAGCAACATGTCTATATTGGCCCTGTGTATGTGCTGTCAGCCACACCACTGTCATCATTTGTATATATGGCGTGCATGAAGTGGTGCATATGTGCTGTATGCCATATATAGAGTCATCATATCTGATAACAAGCCAGTGATATATCAGATTGCTACACGTCATGTACAGTAGGGGTTATATTTCATGACATAAGCTGGACATTCTGTGGATGTTTGTACAGTACTGAGGTCTGTGTAGTGATGGTGAATGTCGGCAGTGTGTGTATTGTTAATATGTACTTTAGCCTGTGTACAGTTTGTGGTAGATGTCATTGTCCTAGCTCCCCTTCTATCAGATTTTACATGCTGCCCCACTGTATGGTACCATTTTGCCGTACACATTTGTAGGGCCATACACACACATGTCCCATACCACAGACAGCCATCAGACCAAATGTGTAGCAGTCCAGTATATGTAGGGACATTCTGTGACTAGCACATATGAGGGTGGTGTAGAACAGATAGTCCATATACTGTAATATTATGCTAGCCTACCATATGTGGCTGTGGCTGTGTTCACATTGGTTGTGGTAATGCACTTTCACACAGGTGTAACTTACCCTGTGCTGTGATATCGCTGTTGAGCCTGTTATATATGCAAGTACATGTGCATTCCCCCATACAAGATGTAGGCCTGTGTTGAGCCAGTCTGCCTGTAGCCTTCACTGTGCATTGTTTCATGCCTAGCAGTGTAGTGTACTTAACCAGTGGGATGTCAATGCCAGATACTTGCCAGATGTACTGCTGCCGGTCCTCCCTTAAAAGTCATGTATGCCAGACAGACCAGTGGGATGCTGTACAGATGTATGTCAATATCTAGTGGGTAGTATGTGTCTGTGTCACCCCTGTACCTGCAGCCATTATGTGTCAGGCCAGACAGGAGGGTGTGACTCCAACACCTATGGTACCAAATGCATACCAGTTGTTATGTGTTATACCCATCTTCATGGCTGTCTACATCCATATTGTCAGGCCTGGTACACATGTGGTGCACTAAGGGAATATGTGCATACCTCTGGACTGTACAGGATGTGTCTGAAGTTCCATATAAAGTGGCCAATATCTCTGCTGCACTCCACAGGTGCATTACATGCTAGCAGCGGGACTTCACAATGATGCCCATCAGATGTCTGTCAGTAGCCAATGGCACACATGTTATAAGCAGATTTCAGCATCCACACACACCATGTCTGTGAAGACAATCCCGATGACAGTAGCAACAGTCTAGTAATATACCTGCTATATATACCTGACATCCCCTTGCACTAGGACATTGGGACTGTAGGGGCTGGGGTACGGCTACACTCCATGTCCAGGACATATGGTGGAAATATATGTACATATACCTGTCCAGATAGCCATATAGATATAATGACACATGTGTACTACATTGAATTGCCACTGTCATGGCAACCATCCACTATAAATCCCAGCATGTGGCCGTGGTCCCTTCACATTTCCTGTGTGATGGACATCTGTCCTGTGTGTGGGCATCAGTGATACAGGCAGCAGGTAACAATACCTCTTACAGGAGAACATGCACACTCAAAGTGGGCACATATTTGTAGGAGGTTCAGGAGCTACAGACAGACTGTGGGTAGAGTTGTGTAATGCTTCGCATAGTACTGGTGTTACAGAGTGTGTGTGTGTACATACTAGTGTACCTTGGAATGCGGTCTGTCTACATAGCTCACTGCTGTGGGCCTACCTCTTGCTGGGCAGAGGTATGCCTATCATGTGTTGTCCGTCCACTACACAAGCCCTGTGTCAGTATGACACTGGCAGTGTGTGTTGCATGCTACCGGTACATGGCTACATCCATGTCTATATCTAACCTCAATTCCCTGACTAAGAATATGTTTCAGACTATCCTGAAACACCAGCACCTTGCTTAGTGTATGGCCACAGTGTTCCATATATATGCCTGTGTTCCATCCTATGTCCCCCATATACATACCAAGCTCTGCACATTTGTCATGCTGTTGAGGGTTGTTCTGTAGTGGGCTGTGAGTATATCACACTGTCATTGCTGCCATTAGTACACTGCTGTTGTATCCCCCACACATACACTGGGGCTGGGGCCATATATGTGTGGGTGTCACCTACACAACACATGTGCACCTTTATGCACTGCAGAGCCAAGTGTATGTAACAGTGGTATATGGTCATGTATTAATGAGTCCAGGTGTGGAGCACCATAAATGACCTAGGCTGTTACAAATGTGGGGGTATCAGGAGTGAGCTGCCACAAGGTATGTGGATGTACAGTACCGTATACTCCACCCATATTGCAATTACTAACATGACATGGGGTACTGCAAGCCTGCTGCCCCCTGCAATATAGACTGTTCTGTGCATCATGCCTTGATATGTTCCGGGTTCAACCCACTGGATCACAAAACATCTTTACCTCCTACGGAGATTGTGCAGAGTGTAGATAGAGGCTGCTGAACCACACGCCTGCAGTACATACTGTTGATTGTGTGGTACCTTGTGGCCCAGTCTGTCGGCACTACTGTACATTCTGAAGGGCTTGGCTTGGATGGCAACAGCTGTGAACCTTTCCAGACTACTGTATAAGTGCAACTGTTTCACAGTTGCAGTACTCCGTTTATATGGTTGTCAGTATTTGAACAGCTATATGATATGGCATATAGGACCATTATGGTACACAATTAAAGGAGTCCCATTTCTGCAGACCTGTGTGTGGTGTCTTTACTATGACCTTTCTATGGGTATATGTTGCAGGCAATGATTGACATTTGTATGTATAGCCCATACAGTGTCCAGTTGTTCAGGTGTTAACTGTAGGCATACTGGCTGTTTCATATTGTGTGCACTTCCTACATACGTATCTGACTGTACATATATCTGCATGTGTATGTCTAGTCACATGTATATGTGTATATATATATATATATATATATATATATATATATATATATATATATATATATATATGGTTCTACCTCACTTCAACGACACGCCGGAACATCGACACGGAAATCGCGAGCCCCAGAAGATCGAAAGCTGAGAAGACCGACGCGATGGGACCCAGATGATCGACAGTGGAGAAGACCGACCCGACGGATGAAAGCACCGACGCCGAGGATGCCGACATGGGAAAAGGCTGTGTAAGTATGCGGTAGTGACGGACGTTAGGGTGCGAGTAAGGTAAGTGTGGATATTGACGGTCTGTGGGGATAGGGGTGGGTTAAGTGAGTTAGGTTAGGAGCGGGTCAGGTAAGTGTGCGGTAGTGATTGTGTTTGGGTTAGGGGCGGGATAAGTGAGTTAGGGTTAGGGAGCAGGTCAGGTAAGTGTGCGGTAGTGATTGTGTTTGGGTTAGGGGCGGGATAAGTGAGTTAGGGAGCGGGCCAGGTAAATGTGCGGTAGTGACAGACATTAGGGTTAGGGTTTTGGTTAGGGTTGTAGGTAGTTGTGTATGTGAGGTTTAGTGTGGGTTTGTAGGGATTTTGGTGTGCTTGTGTTGTGTATGTGGTTTTGGACGGGAATGTGTTTTGTTTGTTGTTTGTGGTGTGTGAAGTGTATGAGGTTTCGTGTTTGTGTACCGTCGGTTATTTCGTTGTCGGGCATGTGGAATTTCGTGTTTTTGTACTGTCGGTTATGTGGTTTCGGTGATTGCGTTGTCGGTGTTTTGGTGTTTCGTTTATGTGAGGTAGAACCATATATATATATATATATATATATATATATATATATATATATATATATATATATATATATATATATATGTATATCTGTATTAGCATATATGTGTATGTGTATCTGTATCCTGGGGATGTTGACTGCTTCCACATATTACATGTCCTGTGGGAGGCAGACTGTACTTGGTAGTGTATTGCAGGGCGCAGGTGTTTGGCTGTGGGGGATGCCTATTCGTACAAGTCATATAGTGTGTGGGGCCTCTCAACCCCATTAACAGTGCATGTGGACACTGGTGTATTTGTTAATCTGCAATTGCTATCTACAGATGTATGGCCATATATACCTATATAGATATATTTATCTGCTAACAGATATATAGGTATATGTGCATAGATAGAGATATATATGTATATAGAGGTAGTAAAACAACATATATATTTGAATACATGTGTGTCTATACATATATGGGTATGCTGCATCTGTTAATGTTGCACTATGGTTACACGCGCAGACATCTAGATGTTGGTAAACATTCTCTGCACTGTTGCATGACAGGACTGGCTGATATGCTTCTCAAACATTGAATATATGTGTACCTGTCATGGCTTAGTGGTACATTGGTTTGTCTAGGGTGTGCAGGGTCCTTGGTTTGAGTCTTGCCAGAGTAGTTTAATTTGTTGCTGGCCAAAACACGTCCCATTGGATAGAGAGTGATTATGGCACTGTAAAGCAGTTGTAAGCAGGTTTGTATGTTCTGCCCAGCAACAAAATAAACAGGTCCTGCAAGGCTTGTAACCAGGACCCTGCACACCATACACATAGTGATTTACCACTAAGACATGGCAGATATGCATAATCATGATGTGTTCACATACATATCATGCAGCCCAGGTATACAACACTACAGGTTATGAATTCCACCATGTAGATGTATTTGTGCATATATTCATCATTGAATGGATATAACATATCTATATATGTAGATATAGGTATAGACATATCTATATATATATATATATATATATATATATATATATATACATATATATATATATATATATATATATATATATATGTGTGTGTGTGTGTGTATAAGTGAGTACATACAGATATACATAGATACGTATACAGCCAACAATATATATGTATATATCCACATGTCCACATATAGACAGCACTAGGAATGCATATATGTCAGCATATATATGGCTCACCTTTCAAAGGGAGAAATCCATGTGTCCGGAGGCTGGTAGGCCTAAAGTGTGTTCTCAACCTTGCACAATCCTGCAATACATGCATAGAATGTACAATGTGCGAATGTCAGTATGCATTCGCTCATTCCAGATTAGGCAATTTGGTTGCGGATGTCACTATAGTGGGATGGGGAATAATTGCCTATCCCCGCTGTAGTGCACACTAGGAGTTTGTATATCACAGTAGGGGGGTTGTGGGGGGCCCGGCCCCCCAGAGGGGGGTGCAGAGAGTCATGCCCCCTGACATTACAATATGTATTCCAACTTGCAGTTCGAGTGTCAGCGAAGGTGCCTGTAGAACTGCAGTTCTCTTAACTGTGGTGCAGTAAGAAATTATGGGTTAGTCCTTTCTGTTTGCAGAAAGGGCCGTTCAAAGGAATGATTGCCCCCCCCGTCAAAGGTGAACACATATATATCAATATAGGTATATATGGACATACATCTGTAGATGGAACTGGGAACGTAACCACAACATATATGTCCACATGTATCATTGATGGGTTTGAGAGACCCAAACAACATACATCTGGCATGGATAGGTATTCCCCCCCAGCCAAATACATCTGGCCTGCAATACAATACCAACCTTAGCAGATCCCATAAGCAGGACCCTACATGACAAGGGCGGTACATGTTAACAGTACTCCATCCCACCTGTAGGATGTAAGGCTGGCATTACTAACATATCATGCAGTACAGTCAAGTGGCATGTTATGCTTGGGGTAACCCCCTGGGCAGGTGCAGTACGTAGCTGGGATCCCTCAAACAATCCAATAGCCCTACACCTGACAATGGTTTCACCAGTGTTGGCAAGGACATCCACAAACCCACCATGTCAGCTGGGAACTACCACCTGGTAGCCTGATGACTGTGGTCTGCAGGGACATGGAACATACCAACAATGACCCATGGCCAATGTCACTGGTTATGTCAACACACAGGACCCTGCCAATCTTAGAATTGTCAAAGGCAGAGAATACCACCTGAACCCGGTATACCTCCTCAACCAAATCATGACAGGTGTAGATGAGGGTTAGGAGGTGCACAATGCCTATGTACATCATAGCAGGCTTTTGTACACCATCCTGCTTGTAGGAATGTGTGTAGTTGTTATGGGATCTACCTCCGTTCACAGGATATATTTCCACCAGGACTGCTTGGCATATGCCAACATACCACAGGCACCATCCCATGGGAATACAGTCCTTCATAGGTCATAGATGTGTCAATGCCCTCCTCCACACTGTTGAGGTGTGCAGCACTACTGGGGTTTCTATAACTCACTGGGTGTGGCTGTTGTGGACATGACTGCCACAATTGCAGTTACTGTTGCATCTATCCCCCCACATAGCTGTCTGTAATGCTGTACAGCGTATGTAATCAGGTTGTTAGTTGTTGTCTACACCATTCACAATAGTTGAGTGCCTCACACCTTCCTAAAGGTAGGGCTATGCCACCGACATTGGCACACACATGTTACTTAGGTGAGGATTGCAGTAGAGTGGGGAGAGTGACATACACCCTGCTGTTAGCATGTTCAATGCCATCCACATTGCAGACTGCATATATAGCACTGTGTGGTTTTGCCTATCCTGTCTTGGTGGGAATACATGTCCAACAAATGTGTTACCTGCACTGGGACATACTTCCATGTGTACAGTCCTGTACCTGTACTGCATCCTAACAAAAGGCACTGTGTGTTGTACCCAGCCATGGGATGTGTACCACCCACTACACTTACTGGTGTCCACTGTAGAAGGCCTGCTGACACCACTAAACCCATTAGCCATGTGGCACATGGACAAACACAACACAATCCGAACAGATACTGGTGACAACAATGCAACATTGTTAATTAAAGCTAGGATGCAACATGGCTGCACAGCTACACCTTCCAAGATATTAGCATTTTGCTTTACTGCTGACAACATGCTACACATCATTCCATTGCTACACTGTTATACAGTCACTCTGTGCATCAGAACCATGTTAGCCTGTCCCTGCATTGATGTTACTGATGTCAGGCAGTGGCACAGGTATCATCATATGCACAGGGTATGTTGTTGATTTGCCAGAGGCCTAGGCTGAGCCATACAACTGACAACATGTGTGTGTGTGAGGGGGCTGAGTATTGTTATGGGTCACTGTTGATGTCATGTGTGCAGGTGTGTGGTTGCCCTAGGTTCATTGTTTATGTGTGTGTGTGTCTGCATGCACACAGTTCCTCCATGTGGCTGCCCTATACAGGGAATTGTGGGACAGCTGTGGACTATTCCTGGCAGGATTTGTAGTTCACTGTCTCCGGCCACGGACATGGGACCTGTGCTTGGCAGGAGTGCTACAGGCAGTATCAGGTACAGAGCCAGACCGAGTACTGTCCCCCAAGTTTGACAGACATCCACTGGATCCAGGTCCCTCCTGGGACTGGACAGGGCCACGTGCATGTGGTCTGCTCTGATTGGCTGTGGACAGCTCCCCCCACAGTGCCGGGGCTGGTACTACTACTATGGGAGCAGCTGTGACTGTTCAGATGTCCATGGCGACCTCCAGCTGCTCGTGTTGCTGGCATACGTTCACTTGGCCATCACAACCATCCCACCCTGTCCTGACGCATGGACATGGCATTTTGGATGAGTTCCAATGTCTCACCCCACCATCTATCCATGACCTCAGTGTAATTACGGATGGCACCTGCTAGGTCATGGATGCTGTCAGTTACAGAGGTGTGATGAGCCCTCTGTATCATTAGACTCTGCCTGGTGTTCCGTTCCATACCTGCCTGTGCCTCCATGACAGTCTGGAACATGCATGTGGTTGAAATTGTGGTTGCACATCTGCCAGGTGCATGATGATCAGCAGTGCTCCTATGAGCACCCCTGCACATCTGCCTATGTGATACCCTGCCAGACATCTGGCTATGGCTGCTGTACCATGACACACGTGCCATAGATACCACACTGTCCTGGTCCATGTCAACTGTAGGCTGTCCTTCAGCTAGGGCCAATGGTGATAAGGTGTGCAGAGGCAGTGTGACTGTGTGCGTGGATGGTACAGATATGTGTGGGTTGTCAATTGGTGGCTCAGCTGCAGCCCCTGATGACCCTTCCTGTGCTTCAACACACCTATGCTCATGGTCACTGTCTGTATCAGTAACATCAGATTCCCTGTGGGGGAGACCCAGCCCCACCTCATCACCTGTGAGGGGAAAACAGGGAACAGACAGACCTGTAAAACACAGCTAAACAGTAAACACACACACACACACACACACACACACACACACACACACACACACACACACACACACACACACACACACACACACACGTGTGCAGACATGGCCACACACACAGATATACCCACATGCAGTCGACATACATGGCAACCCATACACTAAACCAGACAGCACCTACAGACAGCTCCCACAACCCCATAACACACACAATAGCAGGAGATGGTGCAGTACAGTATCACACACATACCTGTAATTACACACATGTCAGCATGCAGGACATGTGGGGCTAAACAGCATGCAGTGCAACTGTAGTCAATCCCTGTTACCAACATTATACATGGCTGTGATGCATGGCTTCTGTTTGTAGGTGATGGCCCTCCCACTGGAACCCACTGCACCCATGTCCACAGCATTGCTGTGCATCCGTTCAGCACCCTGACATGTACTTTGCACCATACCTCATGGGTGTGCACACCATTGCAGGATGTGTCTCTGTGTGTTGAGTGTGTTTCCGCTGCAGCTCACAGCCTCTGCGTGTTCCTGGATCACGTGTGGACACATATGTTTAGTGACTGCTTGATGTGTATTCACATAAGCCATCATCAGTGGTGCATGTATGAGTGGTAGATTACCATTAGACCAGCCACTTAGACATTGTACTGTACCTATGGTGAGTGTAGAGACCATTATTGGCCATGATTGGGCCCTGGCTGATTTTGCCTGTGGTACACATAGGTTTATAGGTGAGTAATGTTCTATTGGTCCTGGGGCCTGCATAAGCCGAGCCACAGGGGTTCCCTGCCATGCACCACCCACTAATGTTATTCCCCTGTGCCCCTGTGAGGCTGTGGCACACATGCTACCCAGGGTGTATTCCCCAATCCCCATCCAATTGCCAAGTGTTTCTGTCAAGAGGGCCAATGATTAGCATTGCCTGACATGTATGGGTAGTCTGTTCCAGAGTGTGGTGATTCCCCAGGATAGGGCCCTATCCCTCCTGTATGTTCTGTGTAATATGTTGATTAGGTTTAGGACCCTGGAGCGTGTGTTAGCAGAAGGAGTGGGACGTTATTATATGTAGGCATGTTCAACTGCTCTGTCTATGACATAGCTGTGTATGTTGGGCAGATGTCAGCTGTGCCTGGGCAATGTGCACTGGAGTGTAGCCACAGTTGTCTGAGATGGACTTTGTATTGCATGTGTTTGAGGCTGGTAATCCCATTAGTGAGATGTGTGCTGTGTCAGTGCATATGTACAGCATGCATTATGGGTAGGTGTGTTAGATGTGTACATGGCCTACACCTTAGCTATGACATGCAGAGAGAATTGCCAAGCATAACCTTAAACCATACTCACCGACATCCATCTGCTGCCTTGCTGGTATCCCAGATGTACCTACAATGACATGGGATAGAGTTGATGCCAGTGGCCACAGCTGTGGCATTGCTGTAGGGTGGCTACGATATTACAGTACAACAACAACTGAAGACCACAGTACTACAGTTTATGCATTACTGCTTATCGGTACTACACAGCAGCATACCCCACATCTCACACATGCATGGTCTCCCTGTACAGATGCATACAATGCAGTAGTCTACTCATATGCCCTGGAACCTTACCTGGATGCTCAATGTGTGGTGTGTGAGTAGCACCCACCTCCATGACCATACAGGTCTGGAGCTCTTGCAGGTGGGCAAGTGCTACCAGGCTGATGAGCAGCTCCTCCACTCTGGTGAGGGGGGGATTGATATTATGGCCCTCTTTGTTGCAAGGTGGTCACCCCGCATGGCAGCAGCACGATGTCGTACTTGCTGGAGCAGGTCACTACAATGGTGGCGGACCTGCTCATAGGTTCGGCTGTGCAACCCCACCTCATTCACCCTGCGGACCACATCAGTCAACTTGGCTGTTCTCTCCTGTTGGTCCATGTTTGTCCGTGAGAAGAGCAGCTGATAGTGGTGGATCATGCTGGTGATGATGATCTCCTCCTCGGTGGCACTGTACGCGGGGTTTCTCAGGTGTGCCATACTCCCTGAAAGACATAATGATGGAAATATGTCTGAGTAACTCATATGTCAGGTTTACCATAATACAATACACATATCAGTCTCCTGCCACCATATCAGCTCCAACATACTGTTCACACTACGCTAGTGGTATGTGTCCGGTATGTGTACCATTGGGCCATATATTGTATTGTAAAACACTTTCTGCTATGTGATTATAGACATGCTCCCTGTGGGGACACTCGAGTTGCAGGGCTGTTACAGGGTATTCCACCTGCATGCCATTGTCACTGCCACTATGTTTCCACATATGCATGTGGTAGGCTTGCTATGTGATTGCTACACATCTGACATTCTGTAGTATTGGGGATTTCTATGCATGCTGTTTGACATGTTCTGGGATTGTGTGGACTATTACAGCCCACATATGTTCCATGACAGTTACACACCAGTATGTGTAGGGGTTATTTGCTGGCAGGAACACCACTCCAACCTAATGTGCACATGTTACCAGTCCACATCACATCCGTGGTCCACCATGGAACCTCCTTTTCTACTGTTCCATCACTACCTTCATGTGGAACTACCTCAGGGGATGGTGTCCCCCCCATGGAGCACACACAGACATGTGCCTGTCACCCAGGTAGGTCACGGGTATTGGGCATAGGGAGGTCCACAATGACATGGGGTATGTGCTACATCACCTGGAGGTATGCAGTACACATACACAAGGTTCGACATACATGTCCCTCTTGCCCAGCGCACAGCCCAGGCACTTTTATGTCCATGTAGATGCTGTCATGACTGTCCATGGGTGGGCACCATGTTCCCTTTGTTCCCATGTGGGGGCTCAATGGCCTCCACATTCCAAGTGTAACTACCCGTCCACAGTGTTTAACCAACACAAGTGTCATATACCAGCCCTGTATGCTGTCTTGTTTGTCACCCAACCAGACCTACATACCAATATGTGCCTAATACCCTTCACCAACATATATACCCCACCATCCCATACAATTGCAATGTGTTCCCAACATGGGTTACACACCTCACTCCACACTCCATCTTGCCATGTACTGGTGTGTAGGTATGTTGTGTATTGATGTGTGATGTTCTCTCACACATGTCATGGCAGGGAAAATGCATTGACATGTATATATAGTTTTATATCTATACGCACACACACACACACACACACATATTATACATATATATATATATATATATATATATATATATATATATATATATATATATTATATATATATATCTAAATCACCTCACAGCAAGAGGTTCTCCGGTTCAATCCCCGGCTGGGGTGCCTTCTGTACGGAGTCTGCATGTCCTCCCTGTGGTCGCGTGGGTTTCCTCCGGGTGCTCCGGTTTCCTCCCACATCCCAAAGACATGCTTTAGGTGGATTGGACACTCTAAATTGGCCCTAGGTGTGTGTGTGAGTGTGCCTTCTGTGGAAGGTTGGGCGCCGGGCTGGCAACTCGACACTGTAAAACTCCACTGCCAATTAATGTGCGGACATGGTGATCCGCTGTGGCGTCCCCTAACCGGGAAAAGCCGAAAGAAGAAGAAGAAGAAGAAGAAGAAGAAGATATATATATATCTAAATATATATATATAGATAAAAAAAAAATATATATATATATATATATATATATATATATATATATATATATATACATACATATGTGCATATATGTGTAGATATTATTTTGTGTTGTTTATGTACCTATATGAATGTATAACTGTCCGAGGTTCTGTACACATACACAGCTGTGAATATGTATCACACATATATGTATCTGTATGTGGGGTGAGTACAAACATCTGGACCACACTCATGTACCCTCTTTACTTCACAGCTGAAGTGTTCTGCCTTGCTGCAACACAGACAGGTGTCACATGTGAACACAGACTAACATTATGGGAGTATATATGGTGGCAAACTTTAGATAAGCATATTATATTGCTGTGGCAGTGTGGGCATGCTATGCTACACTTTAACATGACTGTCCAGCAGGTGGTGTGGTCTCTCATCCATGTGTCTATTATGGTGGTATTAATACCCCCACCAGCTGATGACCACAGTAATTTACAGAACACAGATATCATGGGTCACATCCTTGCTATTCACTGCTGGTCTGCACAGTTGACAGGAATGTCCCACTATCCAGGGCAGTTGTTGAGCACAACATCATTAAGGAACATGTACTGATAGCACATATACATCCTTTCACAGTATACATCCTATTATTCTATGCCATATATTACATGCCAGTAAATGCATATCTGTTTCACATACCTGTTATGTTGTTTCCACTGTAACACAACCCTGAGCTTTGTGAACCTTCTTGAAGTGTTCTTTTCTCTCTCTCTCTTTCTGGTTTGAATAGATTGCAGCATGCTTTTGGTATTGCACATGATCAGGTGGTGGCCTCTGCACCAGTCAGTGTCCACCAGTTGCTAATTGCATGCAGCCTGCTGTGTAGTACTTCAGATAACCACTGTCATGGCAACCCTATACTATAAATTGCTGCCTTCTGTGGGCATGGCCCCTTCACCTTTACAGCATGGAAGACATCCTTCCTGTGTGTGGACATCAGTGTAACAGACAGCAGGTAGCAATACCTCTTACAGCAGAACCTGCAGACACAGGCCAAATCCACATTTGGGTAAGGTTCCAGACCTACAGACAGCGTGAGTAGTGTTGTTGTGTGCAATGTATCTTGCTGTTCTTACAGGGTTTCTGTGTACATGGTACTTTTTCAAGGAATGTTGTCTGTCTGCATAGCTCTCAACTGTGGGCCTATCCATATGATACCAGGGGGATTGGCTGTTAGGTTTGTCTGTGCACCACACAGGTATTATCCCAAATATATCTGTGGCATTCTGTCTGTTGAGTGCTATCTGTACATGGCTACATCCATTTGTATTTCAGTGTCATATCCCTGCATAAGAGTATGCTGCAATGAATCCTGTAACACCAGCAATTTCCAGGGTGTGTAACAGCAATAATGCAAATATGGCCCTATGTTCCTGCCTCTGTCCTCCACATATATGCCAGTCTCTGTCCTGCTGTGATACAGGAAGGGTTGTTAGGTAATTGCCTATCATTATTTACCACTAGCATTACTGCTATCATCCCAGTCATGTCATGAACTCCCACACAAACTGTTGGGCCATGTCTATATATATGGGGGCAACAGCTGGAGAGCATATCTGTGCCCTTGTACATTCCTGAGGTAAGCGTGTGGTACACAGTGTTCCTTGCCCTTGTACAGCCTTTTATGGGGGTGGGGTTCTATGCCATTAACCTAGGCTATGGCATCTTTCCAGTGACATACCTGTTAAGAAGAGGGTCATTCAGTGTGATAGTGAGGTGTTAGGTTAAGCAATGATATGTACAAGATACTGTGACATTAACACAAGTGCTACTTTTCCCCCTAGGGCCTGACTACAGAGTGTAATTGGAGGCTGCTGAACTACATCTGTAATTGTTGATTGTTACATATCCTGAAGGCGAATCTAGTCCCTACTGTTGTACTAATTGAAAGCCTTGGCCTAAACAGCATAATATGGTATATATTCACATTGCTGGCATCTACTGCTTTGTGTGGGCCTTGCATTCATGACTGATTGCATATTTCAAACTTTATGTGGTTTCACTACTGGCATACATTATTGTATAGTACAGGAATAAAGGTTATCTATGTATGCATACCTGTGTGTCATGTTATGTCCTTTGAATTGTGGGTGGGTATATGTTTAATGTCAGTATTCTCATTTCTGGGAATGGTTGCCACACTACACATTTCACAGGTGCCAGTTGCAGGGCTTGTGGCTGAGGGATATACTTTGCACCCAGTACTTCCACACTACTTCTGCATATGTATGGCTACTGATACCTTTTGTGTCTGTATATGTGTTTGTACCTATATATATCTCATATGGCTATATACACACACACATATATATATATATATATATATATATATATATATATATATATATATATATATATATATATATATATATATATATATATATATATATATATATATATATATATATATATATATATATATATATATATATATATATATATATATATATATACATATATATATATATATATATACATATATATGTGTGTGTGTATATATATCTATATATATATATATATATATATATATATAAAACACAGATATATACATACATATGAACATATGTATGTATTTACATACAATTGCAGTTATATGATTATTTGTGAGTCATACATTAATATATATATATATATATATATATATATATATATATATATATATATATATATATACATATAGCTGTCAATCTGTTTACATTTACAGATATATCTGTCCATATGTCCATGCATGTTTGGCTCAAATTTTGGCCTGTTCTTCCTTCACTTGGTAATTGTCATGGATGATCGCAGCATTGAAGTCAGTAACTAGTGGCAACACTTTTGTGTTTCAGACTTCATCTCCTTCCACATGTGTTCTAATACATAAAATGGTGTAACTAGCAACATTTTAAGTGTAACAGAGCATTAGTTGTCATATATCCCTATTTGTACCCACAGTGTGGCATACTTTCTCCAGACGTCTTGCATTAACAGCTTATGTGATGTGATAATAATACATTTCCTGTACTGTTGACTGATTGTGCTGCAGTATATGTTTGTGAAAACTTCAGGTTATGTATATTTGTTATGGTTTAATGGCAAATCACTTTGTGTATTGAGTGCAGGGTCCTGGGTTCGAGCCTTGGAGAGGCAGTTTATTTTGCTGCTGAGCAGAACAAGGGACTTTGGCTACAGAGTGCTTAAGGCACTTTTAAGCAGTTGTAAGCAAGTTTGTGCAGGATTGTGCGATGGTAAGCACTGCTGACCTCCAGTTACAGTTTATTACACTCAGCTTCTACTTTGCTTCATCTGTGTAGGCAATGCTTACCTCCATGCAAACACACTTAAAGATGCTTACTACTGCTTATTTGGGCTTAAACCTGCTTACTACTGCCTAAATTCATTATGACACTGACACTTCACATGTGCATTTCATGCAGTACTCCAGTTCACATTTAAATGTTATTATGTAGGTTTTATGGCAAAAAGATGTACACATATGTTCATATACAGATTTCACATGGAAAATGATATGTGCTGCAGTGGGACTCTAACCAGGAATGGCTGCTTGCTAGGCGGGTGCTCTAACCACTACACTATTGCTGTGCTGCTTCATTTGCATATATACCCATATACCCATGGATCCTAGTTCCCCAAACACCCACCCCAACACTTCACTGACACATCAGTCATCCATTCTCCAGTTGAAAACACGGTGTATCCACACGACTACACATTGGCCACTCCCTACTCCTCTGGACCCATCCCATGGGTTGGGTTGACTCAGTCCAAGTATCCTCAGACATCCCAACCTGTTAGTCCACAAACATTGGTGTAATGAGTGACCAATAGGACACTATTCCCAATTTTTGGGTTGTTCCACCTCGGACACATATGTCTTTATTTTAAGATTAAACTCTATACTTCATTACTTCATTACTCCAGTTAATAAGACACTAAAATAAATTAATAACTAAGACTATATGATAACGCACACGTTACACATGAAAACCAATGATGTACGAGTTCGGCAACATTATATTACAAATAGGACCGGTTTAGTGATTGGGGTTGACGTAGCCGGCAAATCACAGGAATGATTCAAATATTTCATAATGGGAAAGTCCTCACATTTTATTTTTTTGAGAACAGCCCTAACTTCGAAACATAATACACAACTCTGAATTGTTGCAGATTCGTCCCTTCCCTCTATCTTCTCGTAACTCTAATACTATAGTACTGCAATATACAACGAAAACAGAACAACAACTTATTTTGCCTTGGAATTTTATATCCCAGCAAAATCGTGCAAATGACGCAAAGAAATAAATATATCTCTGTATGGATGACAAGCATTTAATGACAGTTTAAGTAAGGACTGCACTGTTACAAAGGCAATGCATTTTGAATGAAATTGAGTCGGGATATATAAGCCATAGTGCAGAGAAGGGGGTCACCGTCTTTTCTGTAATGGACTATAAATAAATGTTTATTTAACATCTGTTAACCGAGTATGCAGACTGTTCCAATGGGTCAGGACTCCATTCAGTCATGACTTGAGCCTTAAAGGCCAAACAACACAACTAAACATACCCAAGAATCATACCTCTCAACCTCTTGATGTAAGAAGTCTAGCCAAAGCCAAATATAATTGGGGGTGACGGGGCAAAGATTGGGACATACTGGGATCAATTCAATAGCTCTGCATGACAGATTCTCAGTAAATTGATCAATGGGGCAGCGTAAGCCGACACACCTTGGCTAGGGTTATAAATGCCCTTTGGCAGATAGCCTAGTACCCACCTATGAACCTATTACATTTATGGTTATGCACAACCTATTATTCTATCTACTGTCGAGGTTTGTAGGGGCACTTTCATGTTATTTATGTCTGCAAAAGGAATGAATGTGGTACAGGGAATGTACATTTACTTATAGATGTATGTATGTGTGTATGCATATATATTTATAACAAACTCGCTGACCTCCACGAGGAGGTCCAATTAGAACCGGGCCATCCAACCCTGACATGCCTGGATCCATATTTCATACCCATGGTTCCTCCACCCCACCCGAGTTCCACATACACACAAACCATCCATTCTCCAGTTGCTATCCCAGCCATAACACACCTCCACACATTGCCCTCTCCCCAGCGTTAGGGACCCTACACGTATGTTGTCTCAACCCATATATCATCAGGCTCTCCCAACCTTTTAGTCCTTGACCATACCTGCCCTGGCTTGTGTAATGGTCGGAAGTCCAAACAACCCACAATTTTTGGGTAGTCCCACCAGGGACTACCCTGTAATTGTTTGTGAGGTAGACTTAGCAGGTCGACAATGTTACTCCCACTGGTAGTATCCTGCCTGTGGTTTGTGAAGCAGTGATTTGCTCACCCCTGCCCAGCTTGATATGACATAAGATGACAGCACAACATAATACAGGTGTTGCTGTTGTTTTCCTTCTCATTCTTTTTATATGCTTTATTGTCACGATGTTTATTCTTCATATATATATAATCTGTACATACACACGCACATACATCTACATAATTATATACATTTCCTATGCTGTTTCATGCGTGTGCTGGATGATATGTTTGTGATAACATCTGATTTATGTATATCTGCCATGGCTTAGTAGTAAATCACATTGGCTGTGTGCAGGGTCCTGGGTTTGAGCTTTGCAGAGGCCATTTATTTTGTTGCTGGCCAGAACACGGGCCATTGGGTACAGAGTGATTAAAGCACTTTTAAGCAGTTGTGAGCGGGTGTGTGCGGGTTTGCGCAATGGTAAGCAGTGCTAACTTCCGATTACAGTTTCTTAAATTCAGTTAGCTTCTACTATGCTTAATGTGTGTAGGCACTGCTTACACCCACACAAACACACTTAAACATGCTTACTAGTACTTATATATGTTTACTACTGCTTATTTGTGCTTAAACCTGCTTACTAGTGCCTTATTCATTGTGACACTAACACTTTAATTAAATTGAATGAATTAAACATTTAATGCAGTACTCCAGTTCACATTTACATGTCATTATGTAGGTTATACAGCATAAAGATGTGAAAATATGTTCATATACACATTCCACATGATATGTGCTGCAGTGGGACTCAACCCGGGAATGCCTGGTCATTAGGCAGATGCTTTAACCACTACACTATTGCTGTTCTGTTTTATTTGCATATATATTCCTTGTTATCCTTTTCAGCCTTTTCTGCTGCTTTAACCATAGCTAAGAGATGGGCAAACCTGCGCATCTATGGTTAGCTGTACTCGGGGTTTTAAAAAAAATACAAGGGTTTCTTCATTTTATTTCGGTGTTCTGTTGCTGTTGAACACATGGGGACTGCACTTTCTTCTGTTCTACTTTGCAGGGGTGTGTTTATTCTGAAAGCTCTGCTCTCAGACATGCCGTCTGCACTCATCCACGCTCAGTGTAGGATTTGGAGCTCAGGCAGCACGCCTTCATTAATATACATGGCACGCTGCCGTCCTCCTCTTAAACTGCCACTTACGTGCAGGACTAGTTTAGTCCTGCACGGCAGATTAATAAATCCTGGAGAGAATCTCTTCCTAGAGAGAAAGAACTAAGCTATTTCCTGGCAAATACCTATTTTGAATATGCTCCAGAAACTGTTACTGTTTAAATATAAACATTTAAAAGAACCCCACCCCTCACATACAGTTTATGATTTAATTTGTATTTTTCTATATGGAGTAGGATTGCTTAATAAAAATGTTACAGTTACACCTATATTGTAAATAATGTATATCATTCTGGCACCTACTGCTATTCTAGTTTGTACATTTTCATGTTTGTCTTATTCTGCCTGATCTAGGTTTGAATCTGAGCTCCCCATTAGCTCTAGTAGTGAAACTAAACGTTTATTTACCTCATAGATTTTTTTTATGTGTAGTTTATAACGTGTGCACCATTAACGTGATAAAATGACCTTCTAGTGTGCTAATTAAATGGTATAGTCTCTGTGAAGTAAAGAACAGATAGCCAGTACTAGCTGCTGTTTCCATATTCTGTCAGATCTCTCTTGTTTTAAAATACAATTAGATATTGCAACAAGAATTGACTCACCTTTTCTAACTGCTGAATTTTTTATTTCAGTATATTGGAGATATACTTGAACAGCTGTGGTATCTGGTTAGATTTCTTCAAAAACTAACATCTCATATCTTAACAACTAAGACATCTAGTGATATGTTCTAAAATACTGTGCAGAATAATGTTCAGGAGGAGTGAGGTTTAAGGGAAGGCAGGAAATGAGCAATGTATGTAATGTTGGAAGGATAATAACTATAAAGAAAAAAACACATATGATGACTAATGTATGTAAATGGAAAACATGTTAATATGGTTTGTTTTATTTTATATTACTGTATGTTTGCCTATATCTTAAATGATAATTTAGTAAAGGTGTTTAAAAACTACTAACACAGTGCTGGCATCAGACCATGTATTCTCAATGAGTAAGTAAATAAATAAATAATAAGATAGTACATGATTTTAAATCTTATAATTTCTTAGTTCAAGATGTATTAACTGCAACATTGCTGGAATCTCTGTGTTTTCCAAAATATTGTTCACATTCCATAGGTTCATAGGCAGGTACTAAGCTATTGGCCCTAGGGCCTATACAAGCCTAGCCATAACGATTCCCTGGATGATGTTTCCTACAAATATTTACTTTCCTGTTTTATTAAATCTCAATATATAAGAAACCAAATTTTAGTGCCAAATGTTATTCAATATCTTGGTGAGATATCTTCAAACATTACACTAATTGCAGACAAATAATAAAAATTCATTATCAGATACTGAATTGTCTTCATTTTTAAGTGTTTATAACTTTAAATTGACGTTACAGAACTGCTCTGTGTAACTGTAAATAACCTGACAATTCACTGCACCATGAGTAACAGGTTTGGGAGTGCTGTTTGAATTCAATGTCACGTATAAAGGTATATTACTGTCAGATAATGCAAGCAAATGTTTAATTAATTTGCAATGAGCATTATTTGACTTTCACAGCACAACATCACCCCTTCTTTAAGTTAGAACCCAATTACTGTTAGGTACTGAAGTTACATTTTCTGGTTTTAAATGTATTGCACACTAAATTATATACTAAGTAGGTAATACGTAGGTTTATTTATGCATTCTAATATGATTCTGTTTTATACAATTGTTTGATTTCTTTGTGTCTTTATTCAAAAGCGCCTATACCTTCTCATTCAGTCTGAAAAGGAGGATCAGTTTACATTGCAAGATGTTAACATTGAAGGTCACAACAATGGTTCATAAATCTGTTGACCCTCACATCTATAGCTCAGTCCCTTTCCTTTATAGGCACCAGACCTTGAGAATATTTATAATATAATCACAATTTGCCAATATAAATGCTCCTCAAAGCAAGCTCTAAGCACAAATATTTCTCAGCAAAGAAGTGTGCATTCTCATGCAGAATTTGTACAGCACAAAATATGTTTTGTTGTATGTCAAGTAAAATTCCAGCTGAAGGTGTCATTAACTGCTTTTGTCTTATCCAACTATCGTATCCTGCTGAGCAGCTTACCACCCTGATCTAACAGGTGATGTCTGTAATTAAGTAATGTAAAGTCCTATATCTGTGTCCTTAGATTCACCTTACCACCCTGATCTAACAGGTGATGTCTGTAATTAAGTAATGTAAAGTCCTATATCTGTGTCCGTAGATTAGCCTTACCACCCTGATCTAACAGGTGATGTCTGTAATTAAGTAATGTAAAGTCCTATATCTGTGTCCTTAGATTCACCTCACCACCCTGATCTAACAGGTGATGTCTGTAATTAAGTAATGTAAAGTCCTATATCTGTGTCCTTAGATTAGCCTTACCACCCTGATCTAACAGGTGATGTCTGTAATTAAGTAATGTAAAGTCCTATATCTGTGTCCTTAGATTCACCTTACCACCCTGATCTAACAGGTGATGTCTGTAATTAAGTAATGTAAAGTCCTATATCTGTGTCCTTAGATTCGCCTTACCACCCTGATCTAACAGGTGATGTCTGTAATTAAGTAATGTAAAGTCCTATATCTGTGTCCTTAGATTAGCCTTACCAGCCTGATCTAACAGGTGATGTCTGTAATTAAGTAATGTAAAGTCCTATATCTGTGTCCTTAGATTCACCTCACCACCCTGATCTAACAGGTGATGTCTGTAATTAAGTAATGTAAAGTCCTATATCTGTGTCCTTAGATTCACCTCACCACCCTGATCTAACAGGTGATGTCTGTAATTAAGTAATGTAAAGTCCTATATCTGTGTCCTTAGATTCACCTCACCACCCTGATCTAACAGGTGATGTCTGTAATTAAGTAATGTAAAGTCCTATATCTGTGTCCTTAGATTCACCTCACCACCCTGATCTAACAGGTGATGTCTGTAATTAAGTAATGTAAAGTCCTATATCTGTGTCCTTACATTCACCTTACCACCCTGATCTAACAGGTGATGTCTGTAATTAAATAATGTAAAGTCCTATATCTGTGACCTTAGATTCACCTTACCACCCTGATCTAACAGGTGATGTCTGTAATTAAGTAATGTAAAGTCCTATATCTGTGTCCTTAGATTCGCCTTACCACCCTGATCTAACAGGTGATGTCTGTAATTAAGTAATGTAAAGTCCTATATCTGTGTCCTTAGATTCGCCTTACCACCCTGATCTAACAGGTGATGTCTGTAATTAAGTAATGTAAAGTCCTATATCTGTGTCCTTAGATTAGCCTTACCAGCCTGATCTAACAGGTGATGTCTGTAATTAAGTAATGTAAAGTCCTATATCTGTGTCCTTAGATTCACCTCACCACCCTGATCTAACAGGTGATGTCTGTAATTAAGTAATGTAAAGTCCTATATCTGTGTCCTTACATTCACCTTACCACCCTGATCTAACAGGTGATGTCTGTAATTAAGTAATGTAAAGTCCTATATCTGTGTCCTTAGATTCACCTCACCACCCTGATCTAACAGGTGATTTCTGTAATTAAGTAATGTAAAGTCCTATATCTGTGTCCTTAGATTTGCCTTACCACCCTGATCTAACAGGTGATGTCTGTAATTAAGTAATGTAAAGTCCTATATCTGTGTCCTTAGATTCGCCTTACCACCCTGATCTAACAGGTGATGTCTGTAATTAAGTAATGTAAAGTCCTATATCTGTGTCCTTAGATTCGCCTCACCACCCTGATCTAACAGGTGATGTCTGTAATTAAGTAATGTAAAGTCCTATATCTGTGTCCTTACATTCACCTTACCACCCTGATCTAACAGGTGATGTCTGTAATTAAATAATGTAAAGTCCTATATCTGTGTCCTTAGATTCACCTTACCACCCTGATATAACAGGTGATGTCTGTAATTAAGTAATGTAAACTCCTATATCTGTGTCCTTAGATTCGCCTTACCACCCTGATCTAACAGGTGATGTCTGTAATTAAGTAATGTAAAGTCCTATATCTGTGTCCTTAGATTCGCCTCACCACCCTGATCTAACAGGTGATGTCTGTAATTAAGTAATGTAAAGTCCTATATCTGTGTCCTTAGATTCGCCTTACCACCCTGATCTAACAGGTGATGTCTGTAATTAAGTAATGTAAACTCCTATATCTGTGTCCTTAGATTCGCCTTACCACCCTGATCTAACAGGTGATGTCTGTAATTAAGTAATGTAAAGTCCTATATCTGTGTCCTTACATTCACCTTACCACCCTGATCTAACAGGTGATGTCTGTAATTAAGTAATGTAAAGTCCTATATCTGTGTCCTTAGATTCGCCTTACCACCCTGATCTAACAGGTGATGTCTGTAATTAAGTAATGTAAACTCCTATATCTGTGTCCTTAGATTCGCCTTACCACCCTGATCTAACAGGTGATGTCTGTAATTAAGTAATGTAAAGTCCTATATCTGTGTCCTTACATTCACCTTACCACCCTGATCTAACAGGTGATGTCTGTAATTAAGTAATGTAAAGTCCTATATCTGTGTCCTTAGATTCGCCTTACCACCCTGATCTAACAGGTGATGTCTGTAATTAAGTAATGTAAACTCCTATATCTGTGTCCTTAGATTCGCCTTACCACCCTGATCTAACAGGTGATGTCTGTAATGAAGTAATGTAAAGTCCTATATCTGTGTCCTTAGATTCGCCTTACCACCCTGATCTAACAGGTGATGTCTGTAATTAAGTAATGTAAAGTCCTATATCTGTGTCCTTAGATTCGCCTTACCACCCTGATCTAACAGGTGATGTCTGTAATTAAGTAATGTAAAGTCCTATATCTGTGTCCTTAGATTCGCCTTACCACCCTGATCTAACAGGTGATGTCTGTAATGAAGTAATGTAAACTCCTATATCTGTGTCCTTAGATTTGCCTTACCACCCTGATCTAACAGATGATGTCTGTAATAAAGTAATGAAAAGTCCTATATCTGTGTCCTTAGATTCGCCTTACCACCCTGATCTAACAGGTGATGTCTGTAATTAAGTAATGTAAAGTCCTATATCTGTGTCCTTAGATTCGCCTTACCACCCTGATCTAACAGGGGATGTCTGTAATTAAGTAATGTAAAGTCCTATATCTGTGTCCTTAGATTCGCCTTACCACCCTGATCTAACAGGGGATGTCTGTAATTAAGTAATGTAAACTCCTATATCTGTGTCCTTAGATTTGCCTTACCACCCTGATCTAACAGGTGATGTCTGTAATTAAGTAATGTAAAGTCCTATATCTGTGTCCTTAGATTAGCCTTACCACCCTGATCTAACAGGTGATGTCTGTAATTAAGTAATGTAAAGTCCTATATCTGTGTCCTTAGATTTGCCTTACCACCCTGATCTAACAGGTGATGTCTGTAATTAAGTAATGTAAAGTCCTATATCTGTGTCCTTAGATTCACATGTCACTTTCAGGTTATCTTTCTATCTTAATTGCATGGGGTTCCTTCCTGTTGAGGACTTTAACTTGACTTCTCAAATCTATCACTTTGCATATTGTTAGAAATGTTATGTATACTTGCTGAGGCATATAATAAGTTACAGGCTGATTTTCTTAGTATAATAGCAAAACTATAAGATGCATTTTCTTACTATTAAATATCCCATTTTGAATGTATTGTTGCACATATTTAGGTTCATAGATGTTTACTAGGCTAACAACCACAAGGGCCTTTTTAAGCCTAGCTATGCATCCCAATTCTCTGACAAGTTCTATTTCCCTTGAAAAGTGTGAGCAGGGGCTTGGGAGATGAAACATTTATAAGATGGAGCCTGGGAGATGAGCTATACTGCCTGTGTTCATTAGAGATATAGTTGCCAAACCGGGAATGGATTTCCTGTTCTCCATCCAATTGTCCAAGTTACACTTGAATTGGGTTAGGGAGGAACTCTGCTTCACATGGATGTGGAGCCTGTTTCACAGAAGGGTTAGTCTCTTGGATACATACCTGTCTCTCTAGCAGGTCCTATTTATACCACAAGCCAGGTTTAAGTCTTTAGAATGGGTAATGCTGGTGCTGTTTGTTTTGCAGATATGCAGCAGGTCCATCAGAGTGTGGTCTGACAATGCCTTTTATGTCAGGCATAAATCTACCTTCAACAGCCTGTAGGAGACAGAATACAGGGATAGAGCCTTGAGGTGATCTGCATAGGATATGTTACTTACACCCTGTATTCCTTTATTGAGGAACCTTTGTGGACATTACAATTTTTGGATACCAAAGAGGCATATTTTCCATTTTTGGATCTTAATGCGGTCAATATTTAAATGGACGCAGCACTGATGGATCTTGGCACTTGAATCAATAACCTCCTCTCCCTCAGCCTCCATATAGCAATGGTACAGACAGGAAATCCTTCTATCTAGCACAAATAACTACTCAATGCATATCATCCAGGGCAAAAGAAGTTATCACCCCCCTATTCTAAGCCATAATTAGACTAAATACAAACTGCAATGCCCCTTTCTGCATACATCATTCAGACATACAGTGCAGTTACAAAAGCTGCAAAGGTTCCTAACTGAAAAGATTATTGGTTTGAAACTTCTTAGCTACCAAGACAGGTTTGAAACCTTACACCTATATTTTGTTTCTTAAAGGTTCCTACATGGAGAGCTATATCTTGCATTC
Organism: Protopterus annectens; assembly: GCF_019279795.1. Lineage (NCBI taxonomy): Eukaryota > Metazoa > Chordata > Ceratodontiformes > Protopteridae > Protopterus > Protopterus annectens. Next base: position 1,307,579,784 of record NC_056733.1, read on the forward strand.
TGTGCCAGCTAAGAACCTAACCTACTGGATCTCTTATACATCTATAAGACAAACAGTTGCACAAACACTCAAACAAAGTATCTAGATTTTCTACAGCATGTAAGTGGAAGACATTGGAGGGACATATTTGTTACATAATGGTCACCCCCACTCTAGAACAAAATTGCCTTTACATGTTAAGTAGAGCGACACCCTCACATCTTTCAAGAAGAACATGGATTACTGGATGGGTAAGCACAAAGTCATTCCTGACCTGACATGTTTTGCCTACTAGAAGAGGTAGGTATATTCTGAGGATATGTATCAATCAGCAAAGCTGAAATGGTCTCTTTTATCTCTTGCTTTGAGACTCACATGGTGATATGATTTTGTTTAATTTTTCCCATCCTTCAGTTTGGTTCTAGAGTAAACAGAACATTTTTCATATAAAAACGGGTTTAATGTGTTTGAAATTGTGGTTACTCTGGAGTTGTCAGTATAATTATCATGAAGGAAGTCGTTTACTTCTCCTTAAATCACGTTTTAAAATATTTAAGGTTAATTAAATATGAAGAAATTCTCCAAGTCATTGCAAGACTTTCTGAAGTCTTGGGTTGTGATTAGATAAGTGACATGCAGATGTTAGCAAAGATTCAGGCTTCAAATTATCTAATATGTATAAGCCTAGTAGTAATGGGCACAACATAAAACATGTTGAATGCATAATCATATATTCGTCTCAAGCTTAATTAATTAATTAATACATTCAGCATTTTAGAATTGTATCTGCACTTATATCTTCCCTTCTTAATATACTGTAATATTACCCAAACATTAAATTACCCCTTGAATTGTCGAGAAGTATATTTAGTATAGACTTACCCAGGTAGTCATATAAAATGTAGCATCAACACAACTTGCACTGCACCAGTGTGTTGAGTTGTGCTGCTGAGAGATTCATGACATTTCCACAAGGACAGCATCTCGTTACACAGGAATGTGCATGAGTGTGAATTACCAGAGAGAGACTCACACTAACTGATGTATGCATGTGTGCATACGTGCACGAGAAACAAGTTAACTCATGCATGTGTGCATGTGCACACAGACAAACACACACACAGACAGACAGACACAAGCACACACACAAACACACACACACACACACACACACACACACACACACACACACACACACACACACACACAGTACTTTAATTTGTTTTTTAGGTGTTTAAAATTATCATTGTTTTGTGCTAAAGTATTAAATAGTGGAAACAGAAAGCATTTACATTTTCAGGCTCAAAGCAGATAATAAGTGAAGCATACATTTTAGGAGTTATTTAGACTTTTTGTTTGCTAATGAGGAAACAGCAGTAAGAAGAAAAACAAACATGAAATTTATTCAAATTATTATTTCATCTTGATGAAAATAGTTGCTCTAATGCTGAGTTAGCAAGTGAATGTACCATAATGAAACTTTTATTCCCCTGTTGGCACCAGAAGCATAGCTAGGCCACAAGTTGTTAGGGGGTTTGATCTGCCAATCCATTTTTTTTTAATACATTCATAGGTAATTACTAGGCTAGCTGCCCTTGTGGGACAATTTTAAGCCTAGCCACTTTCATGTTTTCTGCTTGAAGTAACCTATACTGTTTAAAAGACCAAAGCCAGAGTAGTAATTGACTTCTTTAAAATACAAACGGGCACCAAGGCAGCAAAACCACTTATTTATTAAGCACTTTTATCCTAACAATCCAGGACTTCTACAGAAGTCTGAAGAAGTCCTGTATTGTCAGGATGAAAGTGCTTAATAAATTTCTTGCTCTTATTTTTCACTGGGCTGTTCCTATACATGGCAACCCGCTCAACACATGAAGCTGAGGACCAGAAAACAAAGGTCTTCTGAAGTTACTGACCAAAACAGAAAAAAAAAACAGAAAAGCTCATCTCAAAACTATTATGAAAAGCTTTTGCAAACTCTTTGCTATATTTACTAACAGACTAAACTAGTAAATACTTTCATTTAAGAAGATTTAGTATCACCACAACTTCTTAAATAAATGTTGGTACTCTACTGGAATAGAACTGTGATTGAGTCCCCCAGCAGCTTCCACCCAAGGCAGCTGTCCTCTTTGTTGCACTCTAGTTACAGCTCTGCCTTTTGAAAGGCTGAGTGACCAATGGGTTTTATTAGTTTAGAAACCCATTTTTAACAGACTGTATTATACTGATTCATCCAGAAAAAAATAATTACCACCAAACCATCATGTTGTAATCCTGCACTACATAAATAACTATAACACAGTTGTGAAGTCCTCCATGCTGTCATCTCACATATAATGCAAAATGCTGTTATATCTCATGTTTGTTTTATATAAGAAATCCAAAATATCTGCATCCAAAAGTAGACCATGCAAATACAAAAACATAACACACGTAGCCATCACCAATCCCTAACAAACTACAGAACTGAACCATCATTTTAATGCACTAATAATTTAAACTGGCTTCAAGAGCATACCACTTCCATACTAATGCCTTCACCATGGGTATAGAGGCATTTTTTCTCACTGACATAATAATTGATTAATTCCAGCTAGCAGGAACATCCCTTAGTGCAGAGTGAGTCTATGCTTACAACAGAATGTAAATAATTCAATGACTAATTCAAGACACTAAAATGAATAGTTACACATCTTGATATCTTTCAGAAAGAACTATGTGTGTGCAAAGGATAGTGAATGGGTTACATATCAAAGCAGCAGACTCACAATATCTGAAAAATTGCCATCAATTATCACTTCAGTTTTACACTGTAAGTGTCCAAGCAGTCTGTAATAGTTAAAAGACCCAAAATGCACCATGTCTCCCACCTGCAACCAAGCTGAACCCCATCCACTGTGGCACTAATACCACCACTTATTGAGGAAGATGATGGCAATCAGGAAGCATGTGCTATAAGAAGAACAATGAATTCCCACTCATGACCATGCCAAAAGTACTTGGTTTCTGGTCCTCCAAACTACCTTGTAGTCAATATCAGACTTCAGTGGCATGAAACACTGACTTATGAACATTTGTTTACAAGCTTAATGAAGCAACAATCACAATAAAGTCTAAGCAGATATCCAGAACCTGGGCACCATGTTCCATTCTTGTCATGACTTCCAACCCTAACCTACACACGCATGCACATATATAAGTGTGCACACATACACACACACACACACACACACACACACACACACACACACACACACACACACACATACACACACACACACACACACACACACACACACACACACACACACACACACACACACACACACACACACACACACACACACACGTACATACACACACACACACACACACACACACACACACACACACACACACACACACACACACACACACACACACACACACCAGAAAGGTTGTCTTTCCTTATCACTGTCTATCAGTATCAAGGAGACACACATGTGCACCTTCCCAAAACAACAGCTCACAAGCACCTTGAAACAGCTGCCAGAGAGACACTCCATCAACTCGTCCTGGTCCACATTTTGCAATCTCCACCTCCAGAATTTAAATTCTGTGTACGACATAGACATAAAGCAGTTTGTGCCCTGGGGAGCCAAAAAAAAGTTGTTAAAGTAGGTTTTGCAGCTTATATAAAAGATAGGGAACTCACTGGTCTGGTTGGACCCAAGCATTCGTTATCAGTCATCAGAATGTTTCTGAATTTCTTACTGAATGCTTAGTGCATCCCCGCTTACTGTACTGCATGACATTTTCTAAAAGAACGGCATATGTGAAGAGTAAAGGATGCTTGATGATTCCTAATTTTCTTGAGGGGGAAGGCCCCTTAAAATATACTATGGAATCCTAACTCTGCTATATTCCTTAAACTGCACCCCTATTTATTCTTGATTACTAATCCTAATGGTTACATGTCTTAATCATATCTGAAAAAAAAAAACAAATAGCAACTTGTGAAAAATGTATGCTTGTGTTAGAAAGTAATCGGACTGACAGACTCCAATGTTTTATGCTACTGGTGTTAAAGGTTCATATAGCCTTTATCTTGTCTGCAAACCACAGTTCAAAACTGATGATCTAGACATCTGTTTTAAGCAATTTATTTTGTATGGATTTCTTTTTCTTTTATTTGCTGAACAGAAAATAATGCATCTGAATATAAAATGCATCAGTAGTACAATTTACAATTTAAGATGTAAGTTGCCCACTTCAAGTATTTATTACCAGAAATATGATCAATAAAATACACAATAACAACATTCCTGGATGAACAATTCTAAACTGAATTTCAAAATTCTGATTCAAACATCTCACTTCAAAAAACAAATTCTGCCTAATTGAGCTGCTAATTTCTAACTTGACAGCACACACAAAAGACAAAAGTTGTAGCAGAGTCTGACTATATTGCTACAGGGAATGAGACTGCAGTGCAACAAACTGACCTATAACCCCATCACAAAATAGCTTCTTCTCCTTCCTTTTCCCCAAAATAGATTATAGCCCCATGACTAAAGCCAAAGTAGTGCAATATACCTGGTCATTACAATCTATCTTGCATTTGGAAAAAATATAACTATTTCTGACTGTTATAATTCCAGATATTTCCAGCTCATTACCCACATCATCACATCTAATTTAGATTTAAAGATTACCCATGACTATTTAATGTTTTATATATCACAGAAGAACATTGAGTAGTAATTCTTATACACTGTGCATTTGCAATACCCAGCTGATACAACTTCTTTTTAAACATAATTATTTGTCATCATCAGCACTGTAACCACACTCATAACTCACGCCACAAAATCAAAATAAATCCTCTAATTTCTACCAGGTGGAGCTCCATCCACTATACCGGAACCCTGTGTCATCAGCAACACCACAACAGAGCCAAATCCTGCCTTACCCCCTTACACACGCACCGCAAAATATTATTAGGTCCTCTTAGTTTGCAGTCCATTGCATTAAAGTCTTCTCCCAACTTGTCTAGCTTTCTGTTGTGAAAGAAACAAATGAATAAACAAATAAGTAAGAAAAAAAAAATAAATAAAAGCTGGGACAGTGTCACTCACTCACTACATATGTTTATTAACTGTGTCGTTTCTCCTCATAATTAACAACCAGAATGTCAAGTAGCAAGATGAAATTAATCCTTTACATTGCGTACCTCCTCCCCCCAACAAAAATGCCAGAAACATCCACACTTGAAAAGTAAAAGTAAATCATTAAAGAGTAGATCAGATTAATACCAACTATCTCTAGATATGCAAGTACGTGCTCTGAGCCAGCTCAAATAATATGAAAGAAAAGGAAGGCAAAGCAGAACCAGATAGGTGCTATATCCGCGGATTTCTTCTTAATTTGTTAACTACTATAAATAAAGACATTAGCTTTTTTATCATATTCAGAGTAGGTAGTCCTAATTGCTGCCATGTCTCCAAACACACTGTACATCACTCCCGTGAAAACACTATAAGTTAGTCCAGTGACAGTGAACCTTTTTGGTTCGGCATGTCAAAAATTCAGAAAATGCCCAACTTGACTCTGCTTGCATATCAACCCCCCTCAAATAAAAGAATAAAATAATGAAATAAATAAAGAAATACATAAAAATAAATAAAATGGTATAGCTCTCAATACATCAAGGATAAATCTCAACAGAATCAGGGACAAATCTAGAAATAAGAGACATGGACAGTTTAAAACAACTAGTACAATTAATTTGAGACCTGACAGAAAAAAATGAATGTGAATTAATATATATTTTCTGAACTAAAATTAGTCTATAAATCTAATTATTGTCAAGTTTAAAAAAGTTGCCAGTTTTAGGAGGGATTAAGAGGGACAGTTGAGAGAACTGTAAAACAGCACACTCCTAGAAATGCAGACTACTTGCCCTGAAGTGTAACTACAAAGAGTAAACAATGTCAGCACTGCCCTTTGCAGACTCTATTGAGATAGTATACCAAAATAGTCTTTGAGGTTATTAACTTCCTTACCTCTGCAGTCGTGTTGTTGAAGTGGCTTCTGGCACAAAATAATTCAATGCATGTCACACAAGCAACAAATGCAAAAGCAGTGTCTTTGGTAACTCGGGTGTTAGTGAACGCTGGTGTGTCACTGAAAATCTTGTGGCATGTCACCTTTGACATGTGTGTCATAGGTTCCCCATCACTGATTTAGTCCCTGGTGAATTTATCACCAGGACCATCATGAGGCAGGAATACCGTTGGCTATTTAGTCTGGCAGTTGGACCGTTGGCTATTTAGTCTGGCAGTTGGCTTGCAGAATTAAGGCGCTGTTAACAAGCTGTTTCCTGTGATCCAGTGGTGCAAGGTTTGATTCTCTCAGACTTCATTGCATGACTCTGTGACTTTGAACAAGATACATAAACAGACACTGCTCCCAGGCTGAGTCTGGAAAAGGGCCATTGGAGATCGGTGCTCTACCCTGGAAAACAAACACAAATAAATAAATAAGCAATATGAGTATACAGTGGTTGCACAAAGCAGCTCATTGCTGAAGAAATGTATAAGCATGATCGCTGGATTTCCTACAGCCTGTGTATGGCTGCCACATTCACCAGTTAGTACTGCAAGATTCTTTGTTTGTGCTTGAACCCCAGCTAATGCAGGCATTACTTTCTACAACAGAGGAGCTAAAGAAAGAATACTCAGCCTAGCCACTAACATTGAGGACTATCACAATTACAAAACAAATCTAAAGAATGATATCTAGAAGACAAACAACATTTAAACCAAGCATAACACAAGACAGTTACCAAACTGACCAACACATGTAAATCACATGTGATAATAGAGGACAAGGAGACTTACTGACCCCAAAGACAGAAGGATGTATCTGTGATATTATAGTAATTGGTATTAATCAACAACCTTTCACTTCATCTTTACATTTAGAATCACAGATGCACGTGTGTGTGTGTGCGTGTGTGTGTGTGTGTGTGCATGTGTATTAGGAAATAAATTTTTTCCACTATAGTGTGCTCTTGGAGTTGGCATATTTAATTTAAGGGGGTGTGGGGGGTGCAGTGCATGGGGGCTTGCGTAGTAGAAAGTGTGTTTATTAGTTTGGCATTGTTATAGGTGGAGAGGATGTTATTTACATATGCACTGTAGTTTTCAGTGTTATGAAGCACACTTTCAATGTTTTGAGTTTTCAATGTTTTGGTTTTTCAGTGTTTTGAGATTTAGATGGTTTGGTCTCAATGTTATGAAATTCAGCATTATGAAATTTCAATGTTATGAAGTAGACCCATATAAACATCGCAAAAACTAAACTGTGAATGTACACACACGCAAATATTTTCCTAGGGAAAAAATTCAGTTGGCTGCTCTCGTGATTTGCCCTGTTCCCCAATGTTGAGCTATCTTGGAGTTGGTATATTTAGTTGGGGGGGGGGGGGTGGGATTGGGAAGTGTGTTTTGTTCGTTTACGGCCTCGCAAATTTTTTCCCTAGGAAAACATTTGCGGACGTGGCTGTTCTCAGTTGTGTGTTTTTGATGTTTTTGGTTTGCCTATTATGTGTTCGAAGAACTGTGTCTTCGATCGCATAATATAGACCCTATATATATAATATATATATATATATATATATATATATATATATATATATATATATATATATATATATATATATATTATATTTATATATATATATATATATATATATATCTACATGAAACCACTTATAAGAATGTGAAAAAGGATATTCAACGAGATAAAAAAAAAAACTTACATTATAACAATAGCACCTTCAATATGAATAAGAACACAAGCATGAAATCTGTTAATATGTGCAAAAACTTGACTAACTATACTATCACTATTAACTTCCTGTAAGCTCATCTAGTGTAAAATTCTCTAAATGTAAATATCTCCTGACCTGTTACCAGGCCTTGTAAACACATAATTCATTTTCCCTTTCTGTTGTGCACGCATCCTTGATAAGCTCTAATATTATTCCTTCTTATTTACTCCCATTACCAGTCCTCATTGCCTTTCTAACCCAACCACCTAATATAAGCATTATCACTTTATCTGGAAAAAAAAAGAAAATCCTGGGGTCTATATCAGCATTTCGAAAACTGAATAGTTCGAATCACTAAATGTCGAACTGACATGATCGAGCTATTCAATTTTTGAATGCCGATACAAAAAAAAAAAAAAAAACAAGCAAACAAAAAACCTAGAGTGCAGGCAGGGGGGCAAGCCCACCTGCACCCCCTGCTACTTAAATATACCAACTCTGAGATCGCACTACATTGAAGTAAACAGAAATCTCCCCTTACGGAGATTTCTGTTTACCCGTTCGACATTCTGCACTTTCGGCATTCTCGGGGCGACAATATCGGATTCAATGTTGTCAGCATTTGAGATGCTGATGGGAACCCAAATCCTGAACCCCCAATCCAAATAATGAAAATTGCCATCTTTTTGAGGCATGACTTTGAAAAAAAGTGCTTCCCGTTCTTATATACAGTTCTCCCAATACTTTTTAATACTTCCACATTCCCAAAACATAAGGACTGGGCCAGCTTTAAAATCTTCACAGCTTCAGCATCTCCCGTGCCAAACACTGTAAAATGCTGGAGTTCTAATCTGTGAAGCCACTATATATGACTGTGCCAAATCCCAAATCCCCGGATATACAATTTTATGACTCACCTTCTGAAAGGTCTACTCCCTCTCTAACTTACCACCTTGCACTCCATTTGTCAGTAGCAGAACAATATACATGCCTGATCATCATTCTATAAATCCTACTTTATGTCATCTGGCCTCCCAAATCCATCCCTTTAAAAAAGCAAAACCTACTATTATGTACATCACTAGGCCTAACCAGTTTTAGACACCCACCATAACTGATCATGGATCACTTTAATGTTGAGCAGAACATAGCACAGGCCTTGGTTAACATGTGTTGTCCTCACACAAAATTAATATAAATGTGTGACCTTATCTTATGTGTGGAGACAAAGGTATGCATAGTTCATTCAATTCAAGTTAAAGAAACCTTTCAGAGACCAGCTGGGCACATTGTGTGTAATTCATAGACCTCTGCTTCAGAAATATTCAACAAGTTCCTTGAGACAATAATTGCACATGTGGATTAGCATATGACTTTCTAGCACACCAAATGTGAAAGGTAACACCATAGGTGCATCTATGACACTGACCACCTTTCTGAAGTAGGATGTTACACATTTTAGACATGTAGCAATAGAGGCTACATCTGACCAAAAAGGCTTGTAAACAGGGAAGGCTACTATCATGTTGACTGCTAGGTAGGGTCTGTTGCTCATGGGATCATAATCAATGTGTGTATACAGCACTTAGGGAGTTCACATGGTTAACATATATAGAACGTGTCTTAGCTATATTGTCATTTTCTGCATATTGAAATTCCACAAGGTCATCTAGTTAGTAGGTTTAGGCACTGTGACTGATATTAAGGCATGGTATAATAGTTATCTCATGTGGAAATGATTTAACCCCACCCCCAACATATTGATACTCTGTCACAGATGACACTGGGTACTTGCAGCAGTTTGGTTTTGATTTGGCCAATAAGGACACTATAGACCATGGGTGAATGTCAACATAACATGCAAAAACATATTGTGGAGCATGTTCGACCTCTTCAAGTCCCACTTCTACTACCTCCACATATTTGTAGGGACACTTCAGTATGACCCTGCCACAGTCTGCAAGAAGATTGTAGTATGTTTGGTGCACGTGCAAAGACACACACACACACACACACACACACACACACACACACACACACACACACACACACACACACACACGTGCGTGCGTGCACACACACACACACACACACACACACACACACACACACACACACACACACACACACACACACACACAGACACACACACACACGCGTGCTCGCTCATGCACACACACATACACATGCAAGCACATACATAGGGAAGAAGCAGGGTAATTGCATCAACACCATAATCCCATGAAAGTTTTACAGAAAAGCAGCAGTTGGCAACCACACAGCTAATTTCAGACAGTGACAGGTATGGGACATGTCAGTAAAAGTGAAACAGCAACATCTAATCCAAACTTGTTGATTCTGATAAGCACACAGTAAAAATGCATTGCCATATAGAACAAACATGGTGCATGCAATGTTTACATCAGTCTATTCTGGTCAGTACATGGTTGAATCAGAATATGTGTCAGCCACTCCCACAGTTAGCAAACAGGAGGAAGAGTGGACTGGGTCGCAGTCATCACCATATGCAAAGGGGGTAGCAGCATAATGACAGGTGTGGAAACTTATCACTGGAGGCAGAGAGCTTATTGGGTACTCTGTGTCATAGGCAATTTCCTCCTGAAATAGGGAAGAAATGCCACTATTTGACCATGGCATGAGATGGAACAGGATTCTGAGGTGTTGAGTATTCCATATCATAGATAATGCCCTTCTGTCACATTGGTTGAAATGCAGCTACAGGACCTTGACCAGTGGCTACTGGCTAATTGCACTAAGATGTGGGATCTCCAATGACAGGAATGGTGTGTGACTGTGGGACTGTGACCAGTATTGAGTGTACTCATAATGTTCATTCAGTGGAAACCATGTCTCATGGTCAACCATGATGAGGGTTGGCAAAGCATTAGGCATGCCCATATACAGGTGAGGACTGTGTATTCTCACAATGGCCCCTCTGCATGATCATCCATTGTATGTGCCCTACTCTGACCTTGGACACCATTGCTAGTGTGTGCAGAGATGGTGGCAGTGGCAATCTCCTGCAGGTAGGTAGTAACAGAAGTGGTGTTAATCGCCACAGACCTCATGAGACCATCAGCACTATGTCCATGGAGTCCATGTCATCACAAACTCCATCCAACACAGCAATCAACAAAACAGTAGATAAAGTAGTACACTATATGCACAGGGATGGCTATACAGTAGATTTAGGGACAGGCAGGGGAATACACACAGCAGGTGTACTCGTCACACAGTAGAACATATGCACTCCACACAGGGCCCACTCACTATGTTAATACCTACAAATGTACATAGAGTAAGACAATCATCCCTGCATGCACCATTTTTGAATACTTGGTAAATGCCATTAAATGGCTGTTCCCTGCAGAGGTAACATAAATGTTTGTAGGTGCAGGACTGATGTACCCACCTCCATGGGCCCATGTGGATTTTGCAGGCTATACCCAAACTATATATCATAACAAATGTGTACAGGAACAGGTCATCTTGATATTATGGTCTGCCTTGTTGCTAGTGCACTCTGCAAACAGTATGCACATGCAGGCATGCGTATTCCTACTGCTATTCTTTTTTCAATGTGAATTCCACTGGGGATTAGATGGACAGAGTGTACCACACATTTCCAGACTACTGCGTCCTCCTCATGGATCTGTATAGGCCACTGTTACCACTCCTAATGTTGTTGGCCAAATATCCAGTATAGCTTCCCAAATCTGTAGGACCTAACATGCAAAATGGCAGCATGCCTCTAAAACAATAAAGTTTTAAACCCACTTGCTGAGACTTAAGCAAATTAGGGTCCATGGATGTCTATGAATTGCTTAATTGTTTTCCTGCCACAGATCTATGACATTAAAGCACAGTTTTGTGCCAATACCCAACCCTGACTGCTGTTGACTACAGGCTCTAGCTCGATATCCACACAAGTATGTGTGGTGCACTAAATGTTGCATCACCTGTGATTTAAAAATGTAATTGCCAGCATGATTCACCAGTCACCATTTTGTTCCTTAACAAAGTACCCCATTTTCAAAGAAGATTGGGAAGAATGGCACTTCTGCTAGTGCTCAGCAGAGAAGAACATATTATACTCTATCTCCTTTATGGCTATTTCAGGGGGTACCTACTGGGCACTATGGTGGTTCAATTAAAATTGTTGAAGTCTGGTATGACCTGGCTGAGGGGCTGTCCTTAGCCATGACCATTATGACAATGGAGGAATACTGCAGGCATTATTCTGATGACCTGTGGTGTAGGAACCATGACAATCTCTGTGCATGAGAAATAAAGGTTAGGCAACATTGGCTTGAATGGTAAAGTAAGTGAATACTGTTTTACCTTTTTGATACTTTATGTTTGGGATTGTTCTTGCTAATGCTAAGTAGGTTAGCTTAGAAAATATGTGGAAGTTACTATGTGGGTCTTCAATGTAACATGTTGGTGGTGGCATTTAACATATGCCAACTACAACTAATCTGGGTGTCATTAGAAACCTTTTAGGGGTTAAATTGCAGCCTATCATACTGCTGTCTGTACGCCACACAATCCCCAGCCATGTGTACTTCTTTCCTTCTGTGTCATGCTACATACCCTATACATTGTTCAATCCTCCCAATCACCACTTGACTGCTCTCTGATTGTTTCCACCCATCCCGTGTCCCCATCATAGTGTGCTCACATCCACTTCTGTTTGTCTGTACTCTTTTATGTGTATCTTTCTGTCTCTGCAAACTGTGCCACCCCATTCCAACACTGCTTTACATTTCACCCTTTCCTCTTCTTCCCTCGAGGCTCTATACCAACCAAATCTCCTCTGCATCCCCTATATACATACAGCCTCTTCCTATACATTACCCTTACATGTGATCTTATGCTTCCTAGCTTGCTGATTTTATTTTTTTTCCTGATTTCCTAAACACCTTTTAAGCATCTGTTAGATATTTATATATGTGGACACTATAAGTTTGTAGGTATTTACTAGGCTAATGACCACAAGGTCCTTTTTAAGCCTAGCCATGCATCCTGAATCTCTGACAAGTTCTGGTACCCTTGAAAAATGTAAGCGGGGGCTTGGGAAGTGAATCTTTTGCAAGCACGATCTTGAGAGATGAGCCATTTACAGGCTGTCTGTGTCCATTAGAGACATAGGTGCCAAACCAGGGGTGCACTATATAACTAAAGTACTCTGCAGTGTATTTTGCCATCCTGTCATACCATGTGCTGGCACATGTAACCTAGCTACTACATACACTGTTTATTTTGGGATATACAATTCTATAAGTTCACCATTTTGTTTCTTGCAAGACTGAGTAGCATGCTGCTGATATAACACTGTTCAGCAGCAACTGCCTTTTGCATCTGGATCTATATGTTCATGCATAAAAGTGTCTCCTTACATATCTGCTGCACTACTCATTTGCATACCAGTAAGTACATCTAGCTTCACAGATGTATTGTCCATGCTCCTTTGGTTATTCACTGACTTTGTATGTCATCCTGCACTGATACTTAACTTTATGAAAGCAGAGTTCCTCTTGTGAGTCCTGGCCTGACTGTAAAATAAGGTTCTTGTTAACTAAGTTGAAAGTTTTAGTTACTACTGTAAAATGAGCACCAGTAAGGATATCTTTATCAATTTGGATTCTCTGACTTGCTATAAAGTGACACTGTTAATAAGAAGGGTGGCTGTATTTAATGAGGTAGCTAGAAGTGTCTTGATAGGTAATTTAGTGAAAGCTGGCTAAAGAGGAAGATGAGAGATATGTAGTTTGAAGAGTGGCTGATTTGTGGAAAGGAAATCCCAGTACAGGTTTGCATAAGGTGGGAAGTGTATTTTGATGAACCTAGTGGTTTAATAATGTATTACCTGCATTATTTGAGGAGCCAAAAATATATGCTGTGGTTAATCATCTGGCCATGATAATGAAGTCTGTTTATGAGTTCACTGGGGTTTTTTAGACATACATTTTTGTAGTAAAAGGGAAGAGACTTGTTGGAGAGTATGTAAAGAATTAAATAATGCAAGGGGGTACTGAGGAAGTTTTTAAATTCTTTACTTCACTCTAAAACCTTTCTGGGAATAGAAAGGAGCCTTGACTGTTTATGTTGCAAGTCAATGGGCTTACAGCTGTTTATGAACCCTTTTCCCCCTTTAATTTCTTTGAGGTGTGTAATTAAATCTACATTCAAGGGAACAGTAGTTCTTCTATGAGTCTCATGTATTGTCTTTTTCTTGGAGAAGCTGGGGAGGATGGTGACTATCTTAATTTCTCTGCTTTTACTCTTAAACCTGTTAATGGATAAAAAGCTTATTTTGAAAGTTTGAAATTAGGTAAGAGACAACATGAGAGACTGATTCAATAGAAATATACCAATTCATAGCAGTCTAGTCAGTATGGTGAAGCTCAGAGCTAGAGTTACAGATTTTATGACAGTATGTCTATGAAGACCAATGAAAAATAAATTTCAATACAGGATACATGTGTGTGTGTGTGTGTGTGTGTGTTGGGGGGGGGTAAGAGGAAATAATGGATTTTTTTCTAAGAGAAATAAGCACAAGTGGGTATAGGATAAAGATAGGCAAGACAATTGAACATGTAGAACAAAGTGTGTGTGTGTGTGTGTGTGTGTGTGTGTGTGTGTGTGTGTGTGTGTGTGTGTTATGGTTTATTACAATTAACAAATAAGAACCAACATTGCACTTAGAAACTTCTTTTTCTTCCAAAAACATATACAATGTTGTCTTATTCTATTAACTTTCTGAGCTAAAAATATAAATATTTTAGAAGTATCACTGATACTAAGCTTTTTGTCTTTGATTATGTTTGGTTTTGATAGCTTTTGGAAGCAAGAGGTTGAGTGCTGTGAGTAAAATAGACTGCTGAGATGCAGAGATGCCATTTAACACATAACAGCCAAAGTAGCCGACTCTCAGTGTTTTTTTTTTTTTTTTTGCAGTCTTATATTTTTGAGTTTTTATTTTGGCAGTGCATACTTCAAAGAGAAACTCCGTAAGTCAACACCTAAGACCCATCCTATTTGCATTTTTAACATGTTTTCCATTACATTTCAGTATCTTCCTAAAAGTCCTTGAATGTCTAACTTCCTGCTAGGAAGCCAAGTCCATGTCTTTAACCAGTTGTTTCTGACATGGCTTGACAATTATCAGCAGGGTAAGCATATACTTCCAGTGCTTCTATTTTTAGAACTTGAATTGCACAATTGTGACTCACACAACAGAAAATATGTTTCCGTGACTCACAAACTACCAAATCACTGGAATGGGATCTGTCAAGTGTACTGCAGGAGGGCAAGTAGTGTTCTCATGGCGTTTTGCAGGTCAGCTAAATTGGAAACGACTAAATGTGGTCCACAAATTCTACATTAGCTAAAACTGCTCAACCATTTGCCCTGCACTCTTTCCAGATTAATATCAACTCTGGCTTTTTTCCAACTACAGGAACTTCTGGCTTTTTCAGTACCTTTCAATGAACGGTAGCAATGGTTTATAAACTGCTGATTGGCATATTGCCAAAAGGTGTAACTGCCAAACACTTCAAACAGGGATTGTTGCATGTATAGGTCTGTAAACATTCTTCCAGGTACTTTGGATTCCCAACCAACTGGAGTTTCTGGAAACTAATGCAGGAAAGTCAATAATGCTGCAAACATGAAAATTAAATTGCACTTAATTATCTTCCTAAAACTGTTGTGGACGTGCTCATTATAACATTGCCAAGAAAATAATTATAAGTAACCCTTCCCATTTTTCTATACTTCATGAAAACACAAATTTGCAGGTTTGCTCTGATATTTATCACATATCATGCCACCTGTATAACTCTCCATGGCTACAGTGTAGCTAAACAAAATAAAATCCTGCAATACAAGAATGCCAGACATGCTGGGCATTTACAAAACAATGCAGCAAAGGCATGAATCAGCCTTAGTGAGTTATCATGGTGTTTTACATGTGATGTTAGTAATACTAAAAGTTTCAGTCTGGCAAACCATCTGCAGAATCATTGTGCAAGTTCAGTTTATACTCCCACTAGCAGAAAGTGTTACACTGTATTTGCATGCCAAATTCAACAGTGTAAATAACTTTTGCTACATCTTGCTACAACAGTCTGCATATTCTGTTATAAGAAAGCAATATTCTATCAGAGTCCCATAGAATGAAGTCAGATGTTATGTTTTAACTACAGTCCCACTTTACTTACTTAAATCACAGTCATGGTATCTTGTTGTCTGAATGAGTTATCTTACCACTTTGATACTGTTGTATAAGCAAGTTATTTACAGCATGGTTGTGCTTCTTCTCCAACCATTTAGAAATTATTTATATAAAGCAACTTTATTCTTAATCTCTTACATCTTGAGTCTGTGCTGGGTGGCAGGTTTGCTGTTAACTCATTAACACCTATGTGGTATGGAGTGTTACATCTCTTACAGCCTGCACACACCTTTGCATTCCACAGCATTTTCTGAAAAATCAATTAAAAAAGCATAATATAATCAAGATCTTCCTATTGTGGGACATCCTAGATTAACAAATTTAGTGTAATTTTATTAATAAATCCTTGACCTTTATAATATTATCTGTTATTAACTGGTAAGTCACTTGGTTAAAGAAGTCAGATCCCCAAATGATATGGAATCCATAAGGAGCTATGGATGTTAAGTGAAAGTATACAAAAAAGGCACTATTGGCTTTGGAGATGAGCTTTCTTTAATTGCCTTATGTGATGAGTTTGAATAATTCTTCATCTGTCTCTATCTCTTCATTGTTTATTCCATATATACCATGTTACCTAACACCTCAGTTAATTAAAAACATTAAAAAAAACAGAACTAAGCAGGTATGTTTCTCAAAGTCCAGACTGACATCATCATAGCATCTACTTAATAACCTGGGTTCATGCAGTTTTCTAGAACATTATCCTACCTAGCATTAGATTCTATACACCTAATGTGGTACGACTTTTCAGAATGGAACGATCTCTGTATATCTTTGGGAACTCAATGAATACTTTACTGTATTCTTTACAAAGCAGGGAAAGGATTGGTGTCATTCTAAGAGTGGAAGGGAAGCAAGGCAGAATAGGGAAAACAGGCAATAAACACTGGGACTGATGAGATTCAGAGGGAACTGAATACACTTACTGATTACAAAATACAAGGACCTTACATAGTTCTTATTTATCTGGACAACAATCTGACAGACCTGTCTCAGTGGAGGTCTCTTCTAGATCATTAAATAGTGCTAAACTGCAAGGGAATGGCGTGTGTGTGTGTGTGTGTGTGTGTGTGTGTGTGTGTGTGTGTGTGTGTGTGTGTGTGTGTGTGCATGCGTGTGTTGGAGGGGATGAGCAGAAAAATGTCCAGAGAACTACAGACATGTTAGTTTAATAAAAGTGGCAAGGAAAGTCATGAAGATATTCTTGAAGGGGAGAAGCATTTCCAGAGGAAAAAAATCTCCAAAATAGCAACATGGGTCATGACTAGAAGGCGATGTCATTCAAACCCAATCCAGTTTTCATACAGGGACTGTGGGTAGGGACTAGACTGAGAGAGCAACTAACTGTATGGCTCATTTGTAGGGAATAGGATTGTGGAGAAAGGGTTTAAATATTAGTAATCATGGAATGTTAGTTAAGTTCAATGAGGAGGTCTGTGTTGGATCAAATATTCTTCAGTGTGTTTGTCTAACACATATCTTAGAGAAACATGAACAGGATCAGTCTCTCTGTTGATGACATAAAGAGTGATGCAGCAGTGGAGGCCTGGGGAAAGAATCCAGGAAAGGGTTTGGAAAGGCTGAATAAATGGGAAAAAATGAGTCAACTGAGGTTTACTGCAAACAAATGCAAAGTATGCAATGCCACAGCAACCCTGGTATAAAGTATCAGCTGACAGGAGTAGAACTGAAGGCAATCAGCTGACAGGAGTAAAACTGAAGGCAACAGAGAAAGAAAATGATTTGGAGCTATTGGTCACACATGGACTAGACCAAAGGGAGAAGAATGATAGTGCAGTGAGAAGAATAAACTTAATGCTGTGGTGTATTCTCAGTGGGACAGATTCCATGAGTAAAGAAGTTTGAATGGTAGCTAGTACTGAGAATTAAAGCTACAAGCTGTAAACAAGCTGCTTCCTGTAATCCAGGGTTTGATTCCTTCAGGTTCCATTTGCCTGCTTTGTGACCATAAGCAAGTCACTTAACCATATAGTGCTCTGCAGCAATTGAAAAATGGTGCTAAGCTCCTCAATTGCTTCCTGACTACATGCCTAGCAACCATCTATGTACTTATGCTATGACTCTACAGGACCTTGGATAGACTATGCCTTCAGTAATGTGTACAGTCTGGGGGGGGGGGGTCATAAGGAAAAGGACATTTGCTGGAAGAAATTCAAAGGAAAGCTACCAGAAAAAACTCTGGAATGGAGGGGAGGGAATAGGACCATAAGCTATTGGAGCTAGAATACTCATCTGAGACTGGAAGTGGTTGGGGGACATGATATTGGTGCAAAAGTTTATGTCAGGGAGATGTGAATAAGTCTTTCTGAACAGGAAGAATGGCTGAGGAAGCAGTGGCCACAAACAGCAGACTGTATGGACTAACTACTTCCTGTTACTTTGAAAGTGCTTTTTTCACAGACAGGATTGTAGACCAATAGATTGGACTGTCAGAATGGGTAGCAGGCATGGAATCCCCAGATACATCTAATGAAGCATGGGTTAAGTGGAAGAAAAAAAAGACAAAAGTTGGAGATGGATGGGAGGTAAAATATATATATTTTTAAGCACCTCTATTAAATTTTCACTTAAGACATAGACAAACATATATTAATAGATGAGAATGCAAACCATATTATTATTTTTTCATTTGCATACATTATACATTACATACGTTTTCTTTCTTTACAATTATCATCAGTCCAACATTACATAAATTGTTCAATGACTGCCTTCCTTAAACGTGTAAACCAAAATGAGGTATAGCGGTATGTCTGAAAGAATTCCACAACATCGTCTTCTCCACTTGTCAATGTTTAATAACTCATTATTTCACTACACCCAAAATATCAAATAAAATAAAATAAGAGGGCACTAGGTTAAGCACTTTCATTATGTGCAGTTCAGCATAGACTTCTTCAGAACCTAATGTATCTGCAAAGGAAACAGTCTTATATAACATCCAGGCCAAGGTGCAAAGTGAAAACAAAAAGCAAAGTGCAGAATAATCATTTACTCCAGGATTCAGCAAGCTCTGCATGGTGTGCAGGAATAGTGCAAGAGCTGCTGCAGGCAATATGGCCGGCGTGTGATCCAGGAATGAGCTCCCGGGATGTGCACAAGCATTCCTGCACTATTCCTGCACGGACACAACCCCCCTGTATGCTAATTACTTCATTTGCTGGTGAAAACCATGCAAATGAGGTGAATTAGTAATCCAGGAAGCAGGCAGGCATCCATGCAGGAATAGTGCAGACTGCAGAAATGTATTCAGCCAGTAGCTAAATACATTTCTGCAAACTACAAAATGGGGGCATGATAGCTCATAAAAAAGCATGTATTATAAGGGCTAGGCATGCCAATGGCCAAATATATGGCCATAGGCATGAAAAATAGTTTCAAAATTATAAAAAATAACTTTTTTTTTTGGCTGATTTTGGCCGTTTAAGCGTAGGGCAGCGGTGCGCAAACATGATCGGCCTGAAAATGAGAAAAAAAGCTGAAAATACGCTTTTAAACCAAAATCATCATTTTGCCATAATAGTCAATGGCATGCATAACACAACAAGACCATGGAATAGTGATTGCTAAGGAGGAAGGCTGAGTGTCAGTTTTGTAACCATGCATTAGCAGTCAGTTCTATGCAAATGAGGTGAATGATACTGAATCACAGATTTCCCCTCAGTGCTAGCTTGCACCCAACCATGTAGGTGCAATAACACCATGGTCTAAGCCTATGAGCTAGATGACCCCACGAGGGGGAGTATCATGACTGCTGTAAGCTTATTGGAGCACAGTGGCCTGTGTTTGCCCTTAGCTAAGCACAGCTAAGGAAGGGGGTGTGTCTGAAGCTGCCTAGCAGTATTTACGTTGCCTAAATGGGTGTGCGTGCCGCGTACCAGGTTTAAAAAAAAAAAAAAAAAAAAAAAAGGAAATAGCAGCTCATTTCACATCTGAGAACTAGCTTTGCATGGCTCACCTTGGGGCTGAAACATGAAGGCAATGGGAAGGGAAAACAGCAGTAGGAAGGTAATCAAGGAGAACTAGCATAGCTGGCAGGAGAAATGTATCAGAATCAGCCAATTACACAGGCAGCAGCCCAGTCCAGCACACTACTATAAACTATGCAAACACCTTTCACTCTGGTTTTTCCCACAAACTCTACACCACCGGTGTACACAAATGGGGAAATTTTACCTAACAAAATTAACAAAATGATAGGGGCTGCTGTCGCTCTCATAAATCAATCTGTTGAAGCGGATGAGGGTGGTGAGGATGAGAATGCTGATGACCAACCTACTGTGAGGAGAAGGAGAAGAGTGTACAGACCAAGGGTAACCTACTAGGGGCTACATGAGCTGTAGATATTGGAGTGCTATAGAGTGGACAGGGACCTCCTACAGCAAATTGTTAAGCTGTGCCAGCCATGCCTCACTTACAGAACCAACAGAGGACAACCCATCCCAGTGGATACCAAGGTATGTGTAGGTTTAAGAATACTAGTCACAGGTACCTTCTAAAGGCCAACTGGGGATATCATGTGGATCTCACAGGTATCAGCATCCAGGGTACTCCACCAGTTCCTGGATGCCATATCTGCACATGCCGGTGAGCACATATATTTCCACAACACCCATGAGGTGTTGACCAGCAATATGCTTCTCTTCCACCAAATAGCAGAATACCCTGAGGTATTGGGTGCAATAGACTGCATGCACATACACATCAAACCACCACCTGGTGAGCAGGGTAGGGTCTACATAAACCGCAAGAGCTTCCCTTCATCAACTGTCAGGTCATGTGCGATGCCCAGGGCATTATAATGAATGTGTGTGCTGGCAGCCCTGGAAGCTATCATAGGTTCATAGGTTCAGAGATTGCCAGTGGGGACATCCCATATGGCTACTTAGTGGGGGATGCTGGTTACGCACTGGAGCCATGGCTGATGACACCCATTAAGAATGCACACACACCTGAACAGGAACTCCATAATGAGGCACACGCACAAACCAGAATCATAATAGAGTATGTGTGTGGGATGCTCAAGTCACGGTTCCAGTGTCTGGACATATCCGGTAGAGCCTTGCAGTACTTTCCAGCTACATGTACACAAATTTTCATTGTATGTGTCATGCTACACAATATGATCCTGTGGAAACAGCTGCAGCAGGAACAGCATGGGGCAGGGCCACAAAGCCCCCCACCATTGACAAGGCCAGCACAGGCACAGAGTGACTCGGATGAGGAATAACCTGAGCCTGCCCCTGTAGGTAGAAGGAGGCATGCCCAGTACACCCAGGCTTTGGCAAAGAGGCAACACATAGCACATACACTGACATGATAGGAACCCAGGGAATGACACCTCTCTCTGACTCACACATAGAGTAAAAGGGATGCCAAACATGACACTACCTGTGCTTTACCATGTATAGGGAGTGTACTATGTGCATCCAAAATAGTCAGCCCTCCAGCACCATCTTCAATACTGGCACAGCCACAAGGTAAGTCACTCTCCCTATCAATTGCTGACTGGAGTAGTATGTTCTGCTACTTGTATCTATGGTATGGATGTGAGCATGAATGGGAATTGGGTGGCTGAATTGGATGGCAGCAGATAGTAGGCACCTATATGGGCAGCATGAAATCCATAACAAATACTGGTGTCAACACAGTAGGCAGTACTAGACATGGTGACAAATCCCACTACAGGACATGTAGTGGGCCAGATGTGTGTCTATACGACACACATATACATGTCAGTGAGGCTCACATACCCAACAACAGTCTCAGCCAGCAGGACATGTGTAGATGACCACAAAGAAAGGATGTGTTAAGGCCTCCAATTGATTGCAATGGAGAACAGCCCCACTCCAGACCTACACAGACAGACTACAACAGGTCGGGCAGTTGGATGTTAGTTCTGAAGGGTAAGAAGCCTGAAACTGAAATGTAGGTCAATAAAACCTAAGATCTGTACTCCACTGATATGCCTCTAGTCTGCATAATAGGTCAGAATACAGAATGAAATGGAAGCAAACAGAGTACCTGAAACACCCGTACAGTCATAGCAAATGTTTACAGTTGTCAGGTGTGCCACCCCACAATCCTACGTAGAAATGTAGTAACATGTACATGTGGGTTTAATAGCAGTGGAGCACAGATTACCTGAGCTGGCCAAATTAGCAGGATATATTGTTGCACATGTACAATATGCAGGACTCTGTGTGTTAGGTTGTTGTGTGTTGTATATTGTGTGGAAGTGGTCAGCATGTAGGCATGGAGGGTTGTGTCCTGGTGGCCTATGGCCAGTACTGTTGATGACAGGGCCATGTTCTGACAACTGCAGTGCCAAACACATTGCATCCCAGCAAGACCCAATCCAGCAGTTACCCATACACATTGTTCAGATGTAATATCTGTCACCATCTGAAAGATGGACATGCCATGAATGTGGGCCCAGACATACACACAGTACACAGGTGGAAGTACCCTAGACAGAGTATATAAAATGTAACTTTCAAATGCACACACCTTTGGAATTGTACATACAGGTTAGCAGCACATTAGTTGTCTGTGTAGTACAGAATACTGATGTAGTCTGACCAATTACTGGCAGACCACAAAAGGCACAATTATGAGGTAATGAGGAAACTGCTGATGTCCCTGCACAAGCCAGCATAAGGGGAATGTCCCAGGTATATCTGTGAGTCAGCTGCAAGAAGCTTCCATAGCAGACATGCACTCAGCTCACCCCACCATTATCCACAGGTTCATCACAGGTCATATCCCTGCTGTTGGGAATGAGTACAGTATGACCTCCACTTCTGTATGGGAATACCCACAGAATGCAGCATGCTGAAGAGGTGTCCCATGCAGGTGTCTCCCTAGCTGTAAGCAGCACCCTGCCACCATCCACATCAATGGTTTAATAAGGACAGGAACTATTGGTATTAACACCTCACACACCTACCCTGTCACCTCAGGGGAATCCAGTGGCTCGCAGCCTGGAACTGTAGGAGTGACAGAATGCACTGGCTGGCTACAGATGGCCTGCATCACTACCAAATGCCCTATAGTCCTCTGTCAAAGGCCTGTGCCTCACCCATACTGCCAATATATGTTATCTTATGGGGTCTGAAATAACAACATAACACAGTCCACAGAACACAAATGCAAGGCCATGTTGACAAATCCCAGTAGCATGCCCACCATGTCCTACTGCATGAACTGTGGACCAACCCCTAAATACCGCTGGGATGAAGGGATAACTATAGGGATACTTATCAGTTATCGCTCACATAATGTTAGGAAGAGGATAGAATAATGGGGGGGTGTAGAAGCATGGACGTCATGGAGTGTGTGAAGTCTGAAACTCTGATGTGTGTCCATACTACCCCTGCCTGCAAATCCAGTAATGGGTGGCTACAAACCTGCTCATAAACCACAATGTGAAGGGGAACTGACCAGATATATGAGCCCTGTCTCTGGGTAACCTGTGTGAATCTGTACGGCTGAGAGGCATGGCCACAGCAGGATATGGCCATTCTGTCATGTCGATAGATGTACAAGCAGGGGATTCTCAGCCACCACAGTACCAAGGTGCTGGACCATTTACACAGATCCATCATTAAGTGTCTGTAGCTACCCCTCCAGAATGGCAGGAGTGTGCAAGAATATGTAGGCTGCAGACCGCAATACTGGATACAGTGTTATTCATCTTGTATTCCCCAGGAAATTACTGTGAGCAAATAAGTATATCTGTTAGTAGTTGATGACATAATACATCATAGGTTCATAGATAGATACTAGGCTATCTGCCCTAGGGCATTTATAAGCCTAGCCAGAGTGTATTTGGCTTCCACCTCCCTATTAGATTAGCCTACTGTGCCTCTGTAAAGTAGGTCACAGAAGGTACCCTTTTAAGATTAGTTTACTGTGCCTCTGTCTAGCAGGGACACAGGAGAGATCCCAGGGGTGAATTTGCAATTTCCCATCCACGTGTCCAAATTTCGCTTGAAGAGGGTCAGCGAGGGGCTATGTCTAACATGAATTGGGATTCTATTCCAGAGTGAGGGGTGCCTCTGGGAAATGAATCTGTCCCTCCAGCATGTCCTATTTATTTTTGTGCTGAGGTTTAGGTCCCTGGAGTGTGTAGCTGTAAGGGACTTGGATTTTTTGAGGTGGAGCATGTCCATTAATTGTGGGTTTGACATGGCTTTGTATATCAGGCATAGATCACCTCTGAGTAGGTGGTAAGCAACTGAGTAGAGCTGGAGTTTCTTTAGTCGAGCTACATAGGACATCTGTTTGTAGCCCATGATCCTCTTGGTGAGGTACTTTTGGGGTCTCTCCAGTTGCTGCAGGTGTCGGTTAAGGTACATCCCAAAAAGGGCATTGTATTCAATTATGGGCCTGATGAGTGACGAGTAGAGGGGCACAATGACCTCTCTTGATCTAGATGCAAACCCTTTCGTGATAAGGTGGGCTATATAAAAGGTCTTTCTAACCACTTTGGCAACGTGATTATCAAAGGAGAGATTACTATCTACGTTGGTCCCCAAATCTCTAATTACTTCTTCCATACTTAATGGATTACCACCTATGTGGTAATTTGTGGGCACCTTGTTTTTCCCAAAGGGGACTACTATGCACTTTTTAGCATTTAGCTTGAGGCCGTGGCTCTGGCACCAAGCATCCATCTCTGTGAGAGCCTTTTGGAGGATGCTTGTGTCAGCTGGAGATTCGATTATGGCCCCCAGTTTGCAGTCAACTGGGAACTTTGTCAGCCATACTCCCCCCATGTTAGCCTGAACCTCAGAGAAGTATATACAGAACAAGATAGGTCCCAGAACTAAGACCTGTGGGACGCCACTTGTAACTGGTTTGGATTCAGACATGGCACCTGCAATTCTGACCATGTGGGTTCTATCTCTGAGCCAGTTTGCAACCCATCTTGTGATATAGGGGTTGATATTTAAGCTGGTAAGCTTATTTATGATGCCCGAGTGGGGTATTGTGTCGAAGGCTTTTGTGAGGTCCAGGTAGGCTGTGTGGACTACCTTGCCCTCATCTATGACTTTGGTAACTGTTTCAAAGAAATCAACTAGGTTTAAGAGGCAAGATCTGCCCTTAACAAAGCCGAATTGGGTAGGGTCCAGTGTCTGGAGGCTCCCAATGTCTTTGTTTATGAGTTCCATGATAATACGCTCCATAGCTTTACAGACCAGACTAGTCAGGCTTATGGGACGATAGTTTCTGGGGTCCGTTGTGGCACCACCTTTGTGGAGTGGGACCACTGTAGCTGTACGCCATTCTTTGGGTACATATCCTGTAGTAAGGCTAAATTTGAACAGTGACTTAATGTGAGGGTTCAGTTCTTCTTGGAGCTCATGTAAGACACAGCCTGGGACACCGTCCGGTCCCATAGATGCTGTGTTTTTTGCTTTGGAGAGGGCAGCTTTCACCTGTGCATCTGTGATGTCAGGGAGGTTACATTCAGTTGGGATAGGCATTTGCTCCTTTGGGGGGAAGGGGGGAGAAGTTTGCACTGAATCTGTCTGCCAGGATGTTGGCTATGTCTGTAGGTTCGGTATATTTTGTACCGTTATGCAACAATTCAGAGCATATCTGGAAGTTTCTGCCCATGTTTCTGACATAACTAAAGAAGGCCTTGTGATTATCTTTAGTGTCTAGGGCAATTTTTCTTTCGAAACTGGCCTTTGATAATTTTATGAGGGATCGAAGTTTTTTGCTAATACTGATCAGAGATGCCTTCCCTTTTTGGGATTTTGCTCTGTCATGTAGTAGCTTCCTCCTTCTGTTGTATAGCTTATCTATGGCTGGGGTCCACCAGACAGGTCTCCTGTTTTTGGAGGAGTGAGTCGTGGTTTTATTTGGGATAGCACGATCCATGCATTCCTGCAGGTGCTCATAGAATGCATTTGTAAAGGATTCTAAGGATTGGGCTGTATTATCCTCTGGCTCAGGGGCTTTAAAGAATTCCATCTCAGTCTTGAGAAGTGCAAAGTTGGCTTTTGAGAAATTCTTTACAGTGATTTCCTTGGCTGGGTGTGGGGACGGGATATGGATGTCCAGGGAAATTTGTTTATGGTCTGATCTTGCCAATGAGGGGTTTACCTCTGGTGTGGAACATAGAGTCCCCATGTTGGTGATGACCAGGTCCAATATGTTGTTCCCTCTTGTGGGAGTGGTGACCAGTTGTTCCATTGCGTTAGAGTTTATAAATTCAAGGAACCATTGGGTGAGGGTGTTTGGGCTTGAGTAGTTTTCCCAGTCAATGTTTGGGTAGTTGAAGTCACCCAATAACATAGTGTTTGGAGAGACCTTCATATTCTCCAGTGTTTTCAGGAATGCCAAGTGGGGTTCCTGTAATAGGGAGGGTGTTCTGTAGCAGGCTACAAACTGAAAGGCAGTTTTGCCCGCTGTTAGTTGCACATGGATGGTTTCCGATGCTTCTGCAGTGCCACTAACCTGGAGGTGTAGGTATCTTTGATGAATATAGATACTCCCTTCCTTTTGTGCTTCGTCCGAGTTTTGGGGTCAAACGCATGGTATGAGTTATAACCTGGTAGTGCTGGGGTGCTCTCAGGAGCCTTGAACCAGGTTTCTGTTACTGCACAGACATCGATTTTCTCCATACTGAGGAGAGTCTCGAGTGCATGCATCTTGAGGTTTAGACTTGTGGCATTGAGTAGCATTACCTTTAGTTTTTTTATCTTTGGGTTGTCTATGGAGGTGGGTTTGTCATTTGAGCCTTGCCTAAAAAAGGCACTATGGGGGTGGCAAGAGCCTTGGCCAGTATATGAAAGTCTAAGGGTGACAGGTGCAAGCCATCCCTAGTTAAGCAACGTGGCTTGTCGAGCATGTCATCCCAGGCTGACAGACACTGGATCCCCTTTGAATGGCACCAATACTTTAGCCAATTGTTGAAACTGATCATTTTGTCTTTATACTGTGGCATCATTCTTGGTGAGGGCAAGATGCTACTCAAGGTCAGGGACATACCAGCCTGGGCTACATGGTCAGAGAGCTCCTCTATGTCTCTTTTCATGTAGTCCAGGGAGGTACGTCTCAGGTCATTCACACCAGCATGGACAATGACGGAGTCATACTTGTACTTGCTTTGGAGTGACCTGAGTGCTTGCGTTATGTGGCGGATCCTGGCACCTGACAGGCAGCTTACACTCACCTTCTCCTTGTTCAGTCTGGTGAGTGGGATGTCAGTGTGCCGGACAATAGAGTCCCCTATAACAAGTGTATTTGGTGTGTTGTTCGGCCTTATGGGCTGTGACTGTGAGGCACACTGATTTTGTGAGATATGTGATTTGTGGGTATTGTTGAGGGGTGGCTGTTGCTTGGATATCTGCTTAGGAGGTCTTTGCTGTTTAGGCAGATTTTTATTTAGAGCCTCCGAGTATGTTTTTGTGTGTTTATGTGTTGGGTATGCAGATGCAATAGGTCTGTGTGAGACTGGATTTGTGGTGTGGGTGGTTACCTTTTATTCCTGACTGACTGTGCCAGTCTTGGGTTGAGAGAGCTCTGCCTCCAGTTTGGCTGTGTAACTGCATCTCTCACATGTATTAGAGTTTGTTGGAAGGAGGAGAGGGTTGTCTGTGTACATAAGGCAATTGTATCATTGCCTCAAAATTCCCAGATTCACCAGCTGGACTGGAGAGTAACCTTGAAACTGACCCTTGGACATACCAGATTAGTATAGGGAACTGTTTTTTTTACTGATCAGATTAGGGAAGGGAACTGATTTTTCACTTGATCAGGAAGGACCAATCGGGAGTCAGTACATATGTCTGAATATCTCTGCTAACACCAAAACCATGTAGCACAAACAGCACATACACAATTAGTTACAGTATTCCACTATCCTTTGCCCATTGTGACTCCATATTGTCAACCTATCTACAGATATCCTGCAGAAACAGGTTGCTAGCTGTAGGTGTAGAACACAAATGCCTGCACTGGAGTATGACCTACCTTTAAAGCATTCACACATGCAATACAGACAGTCATACTGGGCATGCTCCCACACTTAAAGAAATGAAGCCCATGTCTGACAACAACAGTGGACTATACATATCTGTCAGTCGCAGATTTCTGTGCACACACACCAGATTGCACACCATTCATGCTTTGCACACACATCAGACAGGAATACACACAGATATCCAAGAACAACACACTGTAATAGGTCAAACATACACAAACAGAGATGGAGGAAGAGAGAGACAGACAGTGACAAAGAACTTCCCATCATGAGGCCTATCTCACCCATCACACATCCAATTGGCCAATATCACATGATGTGCCAATGTCTATCACTGTAGACATGTGCTTCTGGTATCTCTCAGCACTATAGTGTCTGTGGTGCTTGTGATAACTGTGTAACATGACAGTACAATCCATTATTCATCTAGCAGTTGTATACCCAGTCCTGTCAAATGTAAAGTTTTGTGTGACTGAGTGTTGTGTGTGTGTTTCCAGAGGAATGGTTTATGGCCCATTAACACACACTGCACTCCGCATTGCCCTAGTTTAGTAAGCCTGCTGATGTCAGTCACCTTGAAATACCCCTTTGGAGAAGTTTCATCCTTATAAGTTCTGTGGTGCATGCAATAACTGTGTAATGCTATAGAGTGACATACTAGTTAGGTAAGAGTTCTAACCCCAGACATTAAAACTGTGTGTATCTGTGTGTATGACTCAATGATTTTCAGGCCATTCACAGAAACTACACCTCCCATTGCCCTAGTTTAGCAAGCCTGGTGATGTAATTCACCTTGAAATATACCTTTGGACAAGGATTAGCTCTGTAATCTCTGTGGCATGTGCGATAACTGTGTAATGCTATAGTGTAACATACTAGTTTGAAAGGAGTTCTAATCCCAAACATTGAAACTGTGTGTATGGATCAATGATTTTGAGGATATTCACAGACACTACACCTCCCATTGCCCTACTTTAGCAAGCCTGCTGATGTTGTTCACCTTTAAATACACCTTTGGAGAAGTACTAGCCCAATAATCTCTGTGGCAACGTGTGATAAGTGCATGATGCTATAGTGTAACATGTTAGTTAGGTAGGAGCTCTTATCCCAAACATGGCAACTGTGAGTGTGTGTAGGGATCAATGATTTTGAGGCCATTCACAGTCACTACACCTCCCATTGCCCTACTTTAACAAGTCTGCTGATGTCATTCACCTTGAAATACACCTTTGGACAAGTGCTAGCCCTATAAGCTCTGTGGTGTGTGCGATAACTATGTAATGCTATAGTGTAGCATAATAGTTATTTAGGAGTTCTAGACCCAGACATGGCAACTGTGTGTGTATAGGAATCAATGGTTTTGAGGCCTTTGACAGTCACTAGATCTCCCATTGCCCTACTTTAGCAAGCCTGCTGATGTCATTCACCTTGAAATACCTCTTTGGACAAGTTTTAGCCCTGTAAGCTCCATGGTGCATGCAATAACTGCATAATGCTATAGTTCTAATCCCAGACATGGCAACTATGTGTGTGTGTGTGTGTGTGTGTGTGTGTGTGTGTGTGTGTGTGTGTGTGTGTGTGTAGGGATCAATGCTTTTTGAGGCCATCCACATTCACTACACCTCCTGTTGCCCTACTTTAGCAAGCCTGCTGTCAGTCACCTTGAAATATCTCTTTGGACAAGGTGCAGCCCTATAAGCTCTGTGGCATGTGCAATGACTGTGTAATGCTGTAATGTAACATATTAGTTAGATAGTAGTTCTAATCCCAAGCATGGCAACTGTGTGCGTGTGATTTTAGCGAATAATGCTTTTGAGGCCATTCATAGTCACTACGCCTCCAATTACCCTACTTTTGCAAGCCTGCTGATGTCATCTACCTTGAAATACATCTTTGGACAAAAGCTAGCCCTGTAAGCTCTGTGGGGCATGCCATAAATGCAGAACAATGTAATCACAGTAACTACACAGCTATGGGTTTGAATCTCATCTGTGGCAAGTGTCTGTGTGTGTACCGCAAAGATTTTGGCCCCATTTACACCCAGTGCACATCTCAGAGCCTGACTTTAGCAGTACTGTAGATATCATCCACCTTACAAGTACCTATTGCGAAGCCTAAACCATGTCAGGTCAGTGGTGCATGAGGTAAATGTGTAACATAATGGTCCATAAAGATTGTTAGATAGAGATTTGAACCTCACCCCTGGCAGACGTGAATGTATGATTAGGGTAAAATTACTTTTGGGATCTCTCATCCACTATATCACCCAATGCCAGTATTTACAAGGGCTGGTGATGTTCCTCACTTTAGAAGCACATTGGGACAGCATCCATCCAATCAGCTCTGTGGCGTGTGCGATTAATGTGGTGCACTGTAATAGCAATACCTAGCTAGGTAGGGGTTTGAATCTCAGTACTGGCAAGGGTGTGTCTGTCATCAGCATCCTGTGTGGAGGTTGATTGTGTAATGACAGAATGCATTGTGGGGTGGAGTTTGCTAAATTATTATATGAGGACCTACTATATGTCACAATGTCCACCTTACAAGAACAACAGATGTCAAACAGCAGAGAGGCTGGTGTAGACAATCCATAGCCCTACATTTGACATTATGGATCTGTGAACAATATAGACAACCCTAGTATTACTCAGAGAACACTCTCCACTGTCTCATACACAAACACACTTGGATAGGCAACAACCACTATATTGGTAGTTCCCTGCATATTGGCCACAGATAGTAACCACAGTGTGATTGCAGTAGTCTATATGCCTGTTGACCACAACACTGCCACTGACATCAGAATGTACTGAGATGTGTAAAATCTCCTGACTGAGTGTGTGCTATCCAGCAAGTAAAAGGACGTGGCACCCTGTTCCATCCCTACAATAGGCAAATAAATGCTTACAGTGGTCCTTTGCTATGTTCCCCACTGGACACCTGCAACAACTGTAGACTCTGCAAATGTAGCCCACAAAGGGAATACCAAGCCTTATACACATGCTCTGTATGGACAGATACCACTAACTCCACTGAATACCTGTATCATGCTGTCAATGTAGGTGCAGACACGACATCATTTCCATAGCCAGGTCTCATCAAATAAGCTCAGGAATGCCACACCAGAAGATAACAATCTGTCCATACAACATGCCCCAGAGACCTCAAGTACACTTCCACACATCACAGAACATGCATGTGGGACATGTGCACAACCCAGACACTGTTCATGTTATGAAATATAGATCACATACATGGCAAATATTGCACAGCACTGGCCAACCACAATAGTAACCCATATGAGTGGATGGTGAATACAATACCCATCTGTGTGGGCCAATCCAGGGACTACATCCCTGAGCCACACTGGAGACCATTGTCATGTGGCCTGATGCCAAGGTATTCCCTTTGCCTAGCTTTGCACAGCCTTCAGGCACAATCAACTACTACACACCTGTGAAGCAATTAACCCATGCATCTTAGCACTGGCAAGTGTGTGTGTGTGTGTGTGTGTGTGTGTGTGTGTGTGTGTGTGTGTGTGTGTGTGTGTGTGTGTGTGTGTTTATGTGGGTGGAGATTAATGATTTTGAAGCCATTCACAATCACTACACCTCCCATTGCCCTACTGCAGCATGCCTGCTGATCTCAGTCACCTTGAAATAACCCTTTGGCCATATATCAGCCAGATAAGCTCTGTGGCATGTGTAAAAACTGCTTGTACCACACTTCCCTTATCCCTCCTTTATCACTGTTGCTGATGTCACTCACCTTCAAAGATACATTTGGACAGCTCTCCAACATGTAAGTTCCATGGCGTGTGCAATAACTGCATAACAATGTAATAGCAATACATAATCAGGTAGGGGTTTGAAACTCAGCACTAGTAAGTGTGTGTTTGTGTGTGTCGAAAACACCATACCCCTCATGTAGAGCTTGCATGGCCAACCAACCATGAAAAAAACACAAACGGCCAGCAATTAAGTTCCAATGCTTTATTCCAACAAAATAAGGACATAAAAATGCCCCAAATGATAATCCAACATCAATTCAAACCGGTTTCGGCATGAAGCCTTCCTCAGTGAAACTAAAAAGTAAATACCAACCAAGTATAGCACACGCTTTATATAAGGTGTGATGCATGATTAGTCAGCCAATCAAGTTGTTTATTATAATAGTGGTTTACATAAAACCTTTGCTTTTCTTAAATCCACACTTATGCTAATACCAAAAAAATTAAAATAAAAATAAAAATAAAATGAAATGGCAACAATAAAGTAGTAAATATACTATCAGTAGTTGCCATAAAGAAAAAGGGACAATAATATAAGTAATTATATCCAGATCTATAATCATATAGAAAACAGCTACATATCAAAGGCTTAGATATAATATTGACAGTCATATTAAATTCAACAAAAGTATTGGATGCTGAAAAGTGGTATATATGGTAAATGTCTCCTATGGTCTAGATTAAGAGAAATATAACTATATAGAGAAAGTGCAATTAAGCACAAAATACAGTATAATATTTTATTACATACTGATAAACATCTGTGAGCGAGTGGTATTGTGTACCGATAGGACAACAACACCTAGAAGAACTATACTTCATAAGTGATCATTAAGACCAGGAGAAAACAAGGCTCCAAGATGGATTATCCAGTATTTCTCTTTAAAAGTAAGTGCATTCTCCCAACCCTGTTGGTGACTTCTATCCCCCACTATTCGATCTATGATAGTAAACATGAAATGCGCTGTAGGGTGTTTGAGTGTATGTTGATATAAGGCATTGGTAGTTTTCTTATTCCTGATATTGCTCCTGTGTTCGCCAATCCTAATCCTAAGTGAGCGTGATGTTTTGCCCACATAAAAGGATGAACACTGACATCTGGCAAGATAAATTACCCAGCTGCTTGAACAGTTCCCAAAAATTCTTAAGTCATACACTTTACTGGTGTTGGCACTGCTAAACTGTTTAGTTTTGTTAACCTGACTACAGGACATGCAATGCCCGCATGGAAAAGTGCCCACCAATTCATTTCCAGTCATGGTCAATTGTTTATATTTTGCTCCCCCACTGTCATGGTGTTTGTAATGTGAAAAAATAGAGCCTAATGTTTTGCCCCTTCTGTATGAAAATTGAAACCGATGACCCAGTTGTTGCCTAAGATAGTCATTAGCAAGCAGGATATTCCAATTCTTGTCCAAAATATTTATGATAATCTGGTGGTTTCTACCATATGTGGTTACAAATCTCAAGACACCATCCACTTTATTGGTTTTGTGACTCTTATATTC
Source organism: Protopterus annectens (assembly GCF_019279795.1). Classification (NCBI taxonomy): domain Eukaryota; kingdom Metazoa; phylum Chordata; order Ceratodontiformes; family Protopteridae; genus Protopterus; species Protopterus annectens. The sequence goes on from NC_056733.1 coordinate 1,307,613,165, forward strand.
CAATAACTGTGTTCTAGATTGTTTGTCCGAGCAAGTCTTGGCTGATATAATATCAAATGGGCGATATCCCCTGTCCAAAAATCTTTTAGTTAGATCCAAACTGGCATCATCATAATCCTCCATTGAAGAGCTGATACGTTTCATCCAAAGAAACTGGGATTTTGGAATATTAAGGACAGTGTGGCGGGGATGCATACTAGATGCATGTAATAGTGTGTTATATTCCGGATATTTCCGATGTATCTTGGTACCCAATGTATTGACACACTATTACATGCATCTAGTATGCATCCCCGCCACACTGTCCGCAATATTCCAAAATCCCAGTTTCTTCGGATGAAACGTATCAGCTCTTCAATGGAGGATTATGATGATGCCAGTTTGGATCTAACTAAAAGATTTTTGGACAGGGGATATCGCCCATTTGATATTGTCCCACCTAATTCAATACTATCAACTTACAATTGCCCACAAAGCTCTTCACCACCCTGAGAATACTCCTATGCTCTCTACCCTAATAAAACCCTATAACAACCTGAAAAACCTACGCTCTTCTAATAAAATTCTGATTCAAACTTCTCTATCAAAGAACACTGCAGGTGACTCCACATTCTCCAACTCAGTTGGCAAAATATGGAATAAACTTCCTCAGGACCTTACAGACCTAACTTCAATTCTACTATTTAAAACTAAACTGAAACACTTCCTAACCAACCACAGGATATGCTCTTGCATTAACCCTAGCTGACCTTTTTACTTCCTCCCCTCTCCTGCCACCTCTCCTCTTTATCTCTACTCTATTACTTCACACTTTCCCTTTGTGTTGGGTAACTATTCTCTCCCTACTAAAATTGACTTTAAGTAAATTTCTATTGTTAAACTTATCAATAATATAACTATTTCTGCTACATATGATGTTTACCTGAACTTACTTACCTGCTATGTCTTTGTCTGTACACCGGTTCCTGAACATACTGTAATTGAGGTTGATTTGCTTTGTTTAGTATTGTAATTTTTGTACTTCTTACTTGTAATGTAGTAGATAGCGGAGCTTTTCTCCCCGGGCCTCCACTGAAAATGGACATGTATCCAGTTGGACTAGCTCGGTTAACAAATGTAAAATAAAATAAAAATAAAATAAATAAAATATTATATCAGCCAAGACTTGCTCGGACAAACAATCTAGAACACAGTTATTGGAATATAAGAGTCACAAAACCAATAAAGTAGATGGTGTCTTGAGATTTGTTACCACATATGGTAGAAACCACCAGATTATCATAAATATTTTGGACAAGAATTGGAATATCCTGCTTGCTAATGATTATCTTAGGCAACAACTGGGTTATCGGTGTCAATTTTCATACAGACGGGGCAAAACATTAGGCTCTATTTTTTCACATTACAAACACCATGACAGTGGGGGAGCAAAATATAAACAATTGACCATGACTGGAAATGAATTGGTGGGCACTTTTCCATGCGGGCATTGCATGTCCAGTAGTCAGGTTAACAAAACTAAACAGTTTAGCAGTGCCAACACCAGTAAAGTGTATGACTTAAGAATTTTTGGGAACTGTTCAAGCAGCTGGGTAATTTATCTTGCCAGATGTCAGTGTTCATCCTTTTATGTGGGCAAAACATCACGCTCACTTAGGATTAGGATTGGCGAACACAGGAGCAATATCAGGAATAAGAAAACTACCAATGCCTTATATCAACATACACTCAAACACCCTACAGCGCATTTCATGTTTACTATCATAGATCGAATAGTGGGGGATAGAAGTC